>NW_027457665.1:900000-1117500 GCF_050624435.1 Tenrec ecaudatus | reverse complement strand
CCCCCTAACTCCCTAACCCCCTCACCCCCTTCCCCCTTCCCCCTTCCCCCTTCCCCCTTCCCCGACCCCACCAGAAAGCCAGCCTTTGGTGGTGGTGGTGAGCCATTTTCAGTGTATAATGTCTGGCTCTACATTTTGCCAGACCTGTTAGATTGACTAAGTGCCCTTGTGGCATAGTGGTTACAAGTTGAGCTGACATCCCAAAGGCCAGTAATTTGATACCACCATCAGCCCTGTGGCAGAAACCTGGTGCTTTCTGCTTCCATGGAGTTAGTCTTGGAGAGTCACAAGGACAGAGCTACCCTGTACCATAGGATCCTGTTTAACAGGGTCCCTCACTAGGAGCTAGTATTGACTTGATGGCCATGAGTTTATGGGCCATTTTGGCTTCCTTTTCAAAGGAACCTCATTCAGTGAACTGATCTTTCTGGTCAATCCTTTCCTCTGACTCTGGTCTGAATGTAGCACCTCACCGGGGGAGTGAAGAGGTCTGAAGCTTGGAGCTGCCTCCCAATGAAAGAAAGTAAACCATGATAGTTCATAAAGGCACTTGTGCAAATTGTAAACCACCAACCTTGGCTTAATTCATTTTTTAATTGGATAGAAATACTCTAATTATGTTGATGACAAATAAACCAAACATATATATGTGGATATACACATACACACACACACACAAATACACACACACACACACACAAGACGGATGTTTAGGGGCATCTACCCAGCTCTGTTAGAGAGATTTGTCCCAGGTCTGGGCATAGGAGTCAGTCTTCTTGCATTTCAGTGTCTGGCTCTGTACCTGACCTTAAGCCCCATGACCTTGATCAGATTGCTTAACATCTCTGAGCCCTTTTGGCAACACCGTGTATCAGGGCTGAGAAGGGGCACTGGGTAAGCCCTGACACATGTTGGTGGAGGGACTCAGCCAAAATAAAGCATACAAGGGTAATGACCATGGCATTCTCTCCAGTGTGGGCCTCAGAGCAGCCCTGGTTCTAGATAATCCCACAGAAATAATTTTACCAACCTGGGCCTTCAGCCCTCACGCCAAACTGAAAACGTTTCTAATCCACACAATGTTTACAGCTTTGGGTTCTCATCCCTCTCCTTCTTCCAAGAGACCAAGGAGAATGGAGTGTTTGAGCAATATCCAGGCCACATGACCATCTTTCTCAGTTCTTACCTCACCTTTTCCTCTCTCAAGCACAATTTTAATGTTTCCATGAGTGTTCGTGGCTTTGATAAAGAATACGTGTTATGGGAGGTAATCAGGGCCTGTGTCTTCCATAAACCAGTTGCCAAAGACTCTTTACAGATAGGTAATGGTAGGCCCATATGTTTTACTTACCTATTGCTGCTTAGTGACTTTCAATCCCACTCGGTGTATTATTTGCTCATAATTTTGTAATTTGAGGAAGGTTTGGCTGGGGCAGCACATCTCCACTCCACGTGGCATTGGCCAAACCAGCTCAAGCAGTGAGACCCGGCAAGATGGGTTTGCTTTGGTTCATAGGTCTAGGGCCTGGGTTCTTGCTGTTGCATTGGCTCCCCAATTTCCCTCCATGTGATCGTATCATGTGCTTGCCTTTAGCTTCCTCACAGCAGGGTGATTTTCAAGATAGATTTTCTTGTCAGGATAGTTGGGCTGTAGGCCCAGTGACAAAATCCCTTAAAGGGATTAAATTGAATGCACAATTTAATACGTGACTGCCAAATATCCCCCAGAGCACACAAGTTGAAACCACAAGACTTCTCCCTAAGAGAGGTTCCTTGTAGCTTTTGGTTGTCTTCTAAGTCCCTTTTCCTTTTCCACAATAATGTCTGGGTTGCTTTATCAATCATCTTCTTTCTTTTTATGTAGCACTATCTCTGGCTGTTTAGTCCAAGCCAATGCAGTTCCTTCCCAAAGTTACTGGGTTTCCCTTGCACTGGATTACATGATGCATTCAATTTTATGAAAGCCATGTCCCCACATCTCTTTGAAATGGGTCCCTCTCTGTTTTAGGCTGCAATTCAGCCTATTTAGGCTGTAGCACAGCCTTCTGGAGACTCTTAGAAAACCTTTTGTGTACACGAGACTGTCTACAAGGCACTGGATTACATTCTTTTGTGATCTTAGTACAGGGCATGAAAGCTATCTTCTTGATCTGATCCAACACAGAAGCCCTGCTCATGCCATTCCTATTATGGGACATTATTTTTTGGCAAGAAAGACTTGGGGTTGAAAAATAGGTTTTGTTAGGCAGATAGGCAGGAATGAGATGTCCATTGACGCATGCCCAGGAGAACCAAGCATAGAACAAAAGCCTAGGTTTTCCCGCTGGTGGGTACGGATGGGCGTTAAACCTGGATCAGCCCACCTGGGCCAGGTGATTGCAATTCAGCCAATGGGATCGACCTGGGGTCATTCACCATGCCTCTCCCCGGGAATCCTTGAAAAGGCAGGAGTGAGGGGGAGAAAGGAAAAACTGGGGACAGGAACTGGGGAGAGAACTTGAGAAAGAACATGAGACAGGTCTTTTTTTGGAGGAAAACTTAGGAGAGAGATCTTTGCGTGACCTCGAGCAGTCTCTGCCAGGCTGCATGGTGGGGAGGAATCCTAGGGGTGGCGCGTGAAACCTGAAACTTCTTTTAACTTTCATTAAACTCACTTGGATCACGAGCCAGGCTTTGGCGTGAATTCTTTCTCATGCAGAGCCAAGAACTGAGATGTAACTCTAGCCCGGAGAGAGATCTTACAGTTCATATTTAAGTCCAGCAAGTCCCTGCTCCTTCATAGTTCATATTTTCTGCTAAAAAAAGCACACAACTAAACCCCAAACAGAAGTAACTTCTTTAGCTTTTCTTTACCCTTCTGTAGTTTATAATTATTTGTCTGTTGCCTCCATTGTTAATGACGCTGAGAGTTCAGATTCTAGATAAAGCAGAAGAATGTCACTGCCACCCAAAATAGTTGTTCTTAGTGTTAGTTGGTGCCCAATCAATCCCTGCCCATCCACTCACTTGCTGCCATTGAGTCAATTCTGACTCATGGCAGCAGAGTATACTTGCCCTGGTAGGTTTCTGAGACTATACATCTGTACAGTAGAAAGCTTCAGCTTTCTCTCTCAGAGCAGCTGGTAGTATTGAACTACTGACCTTATGGCTAGCAGGACAATATGTTACCAGGGATCCTTTACAAGACTGTGCCCTTTCAGAAACAGATCACCAGGCCTGCTTTCCTAGGAACCTGTGGGTGGGTTTGAAGCATCAACCTTTTGGTTAATATGCAAGTGCTTAACAAATGGTCTTTATCCCGGTTTGGAAAACCTAAGTCACTGGTCTTTTGCCTAAAGAGTCACTTTCAATGGCCCTGGCTTGTTTCATGGGAAGGGCCAGTTCAGGGGCTCCCGGACAGATGGTGGGGTAGGATCCTTATTTAGTAGGGCCATATTGGGTGGGGTGGCAGGGAAGTGTGTGTGTGCTGTATGTGTGTGTAATCTGCATCTTTAACAAATGCCCACCCCCCCCACTGAAATGAGAAACACTGGCCCCAATTGTCCTCTGCCTCTCTTGTTGCTGCCTTTTTTGGGATTTTTCTGGCTTTTAGCAGCCCTGGAGGCCCCTCCTATCTAGGCAGGAAAAGGAGCCAATAAATAAGTTCACACTAAGGTGCTAGAGAGTGATAACAGCTAATCCCTTCCAAGGGCAATTGCTCTCAGAAAGAAAGAAAAAAGAGAGAGAGAGCTCAGGGGGTTGGGGGGAGCAATTTAACTCCAATGAATAGTGTCTCCTGGAAGAGTCCTACACTTTGTCGCTGCAATGGGAGTCATATATGAACATGTGTGTGTGTGTGTGAAACCCCTCGCATCAGTCTCTTCTTCTGCTTTTGTGTAAATTGGACTTTAAACACATTCTCTAGGAAGTGTTTGAATGCCTCTGTTTATGGAAGCTTCTTGACAGAAGGGGGATTTTTGTCTCTTTTGTTCAGTGAGAGAGCCCCAAGGTGTGGCATTTAATAAGTAAGTAGCAAGCTGGTTGAATGAATGAGTGAATGAGTGAGTGAGGTAAAGAAGCCTTCAGCAGCCTTCCAGGTCGAGACTGGCCCCCTCAGAAGCCTGGCTCTTGTCTAAAGTGAGGTACACCTCTCCCCCTTCCCATTTCATGCTTCCCCGTGGTCTGCCTGGGATTGAGCTGAAAAATGATTTCTCATGCATGTCATCCTCATTATATCATTATCCCTCACAGCAAAACTCTCTGACCACCCTGAAGACCTGTATTTAATGTGAGGAAAGGTGATTTAATGGAGTGGAGAGCGCAGCATAAAACAGACAACCCTTTCAGAATAGCAGAGCAGGCTGTCCCTCCAAGGGGAAAGGGACAAAAAGGGAAAAGAAATGAAAAATGGCGAGGGAGGGGGGGCAACTCTCACTCTCCTAATAGGCTGAAATAAGAAGTCATTTTGGTCAACTTCATCAGAAGACAAACCTGAAAGGGGCCCCTTGCCCTCCCCGCCAGCGCATAACTGACTTACCATGCATTTTACCGTGGAGCTGATTATGCGGTGAGTTGTGGTAGACGGGGAGAGTTTATTGACATATGGTCTCCCTTCACACCTTTTGTTACAGCCAGACATCAGGGACTGAGCTGCAGGATATTAAAGGATTTGGAAGCGTTATCAAGGAATGGTACATATTTATCAAAACCAGGGTGATATTACAAAGCTGGGTTGCTGCTACACCTGGGTGTGTTATGTGATTAAAAATAATGACAATGCATCCTCTTGATGGATTTTGCACCTGGGCGAATACTGAGCAGGTCTGCTGGACCACCCTTGGTCGAGAATTCACACCTAACAACCCCTTTGGTCTCAGAAGAAAATTGTGGCTGCTAGCTCACACTTGGAATCCAGGTAGGGCAATGTTTAAGCACTTCACTGTTAACCGAAAGAGCAACACTTGGAATTCACCAGCTATCCCGAGTGAGAAAGATGTGACCATGTGCTGCCACAAAGATTATAGCCTTGGAAACCTTCCGGGAGGTTCTTTCCTGGCCTACAGGGTTGCTCGAGTCAGAATTGACTTGACTTCCATGGCATTGAGCTGTTTTGAGTTTTGAATGGCTGAATTGGAGACTTCAGGATTGCAGGAAGATTTGAGAACAGCCTGAAATATGCAGGCGACCAGCCTTGCTTGCTGCAAGGGAAGAGGAGTTGAAGCACTTACTGATGAAGTTCAAAGATGATAGTCTTCAGTATGGTTTACAACTCGAGGTTAAAAGAACAAGAATCCTCACCACTGAACCAATAAGCAACATGATAAACAGAGAAAAGATTTAAATGATGAAGCATTTCATCTTACTTGGACCCATCCACAACCAACGCTCATAGAAATATCTGTAAAGAAATCACTGGATAAATTGCTTTCAGTGAATTTGCTGCAAAAGGCCTTTTAAACATTTTTTTGAACCAAGGTGACTTTGTCACCTTAAAAACTCAGGAGTATCCTATCCCAAGGCATGATTATTTTCATGTGGAAGCTGGAAAATGCATAAGGAAGTCCCACGAGAAGAATTGATGCATTTGAAATATGGTCCTGGTGAGGAATATTGAATACACCAAGGAACTTCTAGGAGAACAAACAAATCTATGTTGAAAGAACTACAGCCAGATTGATTCTTAGAAGCGAGGATGGTGACATTTGGCTTCATGTACTTTGGGTGTTATCAGGAGCGACCAGTCCCTGGAGTTGGGCAGCATGCTTGGTCAAGCCAAAAGGAGGACAAACCTCCACAAGATGGGTTGACACAGTGGCTCAAATGTAGGAATGGCTGTGAGAAATGAGCAGGGCAGCGTGTTGTTTTGTTCTGCTGTACATAGAGTGGCCATGAGTTGGAACCAAATTGACAGCACCTGGTTACGCAATGGACTAATGGCAAGATCAACCATTCAAAACCACCAGCCACTCCTCAAGAGAAAGATGAGGCTTTTTTACTCCTGTAAAGAGTCACAGTGTGAGAAAGTCACAGGGGGAATTCTACCCTGTCATATACGGTCACTGTGAATCGGCATCGACTCTACGGACGTGAACGGCAACAACAACAACAACAACAAACGCACTAATGGTGGCTGGGTACATGTGCAGACACCCATCCACTCGCACTGGAGCTAAGTTAGTGGTTTCAGCAGGAAGCTTACCTCGGTGGTTTCCAGAACTCCCCTGGGCTGAACCAATTTACACCAGGTCTTTCAAATATTCCTGGTACCCCGGGCATCTCTCATTTCCCAGAGTTGGTTGCATGACTTAAGGCTTGATGATCATGGGGCCACATGAAGGACGCCTATGTGCTCCAACCACTGCCTCCTAGAGAGTGCTGTGGACAATTGCCTTCAAGTCAGCCAGCTCCTGACTCATGCGGACTCCATGTGCTACAGAACTCAATGCCCACTGGTCCTGCCCCATTCCTTCAATGGGTTGTAGATTTGACCCCTTGTCAGTTGGGGGGTTTTCAGTGGCTGATGGCTTGAAGGAGTTCACCAGGCCTTTCCTCCTAGTCTGTCTGTAGGCAGAAAACATCGCTAAAATCTGTTCAGCATCATAGCAATATGCCAGCCTCCACTAGCAGTTAGGTGGTAGCTGTAACAGGAGGCACACTGGCCAAGAATCAAACCCAAATTTCCTGCATGGCTAGTGAGAATTCTGCCATGGAACCACCATTTCCTCTCTCCTGGTTTCTAGTGTTTATGTATATAAGATTTCAGTACCTTTTAACAAGCAGTAAGTAAGACTGCACCACGGGTCACCTCTATTTAGCTCTCCCTCAAATTTTTCCACATGAATTATAAAGTGTGTGACAGTTGTAATATGTTTCTCTTTTTAAAAATTGCTGGGTGAACATAAAACAGCACAAGGAAGTGCCAGCATAGCAAAAGGATACCCACCTGCTTATTTATCTTAAGAGAAGAAAAGTCGTGAATGCATTCACTCAGGTGAAAATATCATTCATGGAAAGAAGTGCCTAATGGTCACCAGGACCCATGGTTAATCCAGGCGTGGTCATCTGATTCCAATCGATCAGACCTAGCTATAAATCACCTATATGTCTGGGTAATTAAAAGCAATTATAAATTTTCAAAAAAATAACGTTGCATGGGATAGAAAGAGAATACATAACAACATCAGACATAAATATGCCTCAAGACAAACTCATTGTGCACATCCAGAATACATAATGGCTCTTGCTAAGATGCGTTTCCCACTAGACCCTACCCCAAGCCAGTAAAAGCCAGAAACTCTACAGGAAACTGTGGATTGTACTACTCTGAAATGGGAGCTGTGTCTCTAGACCGAATTTGGGGCTGTTCGTGCTGAGGACTCACCAATACCTGCTGCAGTGACAACAGTCCAGGTGAGAATAAGGAAATCTGGATGACAGCCAGGATATAGGAGCACTGAGACCTCAAATTGCTTCTAGGCGAGCATGGCCTGATGGGCTTCCATTTCTGCACCTCTGGCAGGAGGAGTTTGTTCTGGAAAGTAATGGTTTCTAAGGAAGTATTTCTTAAACTTTCACATGCATGCACTTACCCAGGTTCCTGGAAATCGGGCTGGGGGGCAGATTCTGATTTTGTGGGTTCAGGGTGGGGTCTAGGATCCAGCAGTTCTAGAGGCCCTGGTACTCTTGGGCTGTTAACCACAAGGACAGTAGTCCTAAACCACCAGCCACTCCTTGGGAGAAATATGAGGCTGTAGACTCCGGGCAAGAGTGACAGTCTGGGAAACCCACAAGGGCAGTTCTACCCTGTCCTGTAGGGTCACTATGAGTCAGCATCAACTCGATGGCATTAGCATGGGAGAAGCTAATGCTGATGTTGCTGGTTCCTTGACCTATCGTACTTTGAGTGGCAAAGTCCCAAGGGCCTTCCCGGATGTGATGGCCAAAAACAGTAGTGTTCACCCTTGGTCATACTTTGGAATCCCTTAGGAGCTTTCAAGCCTCCCATTGGCCTGGCCCCATCCCAGACCAATGAAGCAAGGCTTAGTGGAAGCAGGATTCAGGTCACGGTCAGTGAGAAAGCCCCCTTGGCAATGCCAACGTACAGCCAGTGCAGAGTCGAACTGGTCGACGACTCCACATGGTTCCATATACTTTGGTGAAGCCAGCTGTTTGGGCAAGGTTTTCAGAGTTACCACCCATGTAGACTTGTTGGTGATAGTGCATTAAATAGAGCACATGCAGTGCATTGCATGAGTGGCCTATGTCATGCAACCACATCAGGGGGATGTTGAGCCAATTTCTCTGGGAAACCAAGGGTGTTGGCTCCATCCTGAACGTTGGCAGGGTAATGGACTGACACAGAGGAAACTCGTTCTCTCTGTGGCGGTGCACTAATGGGTTCTTCACAGAAGGCCAAGTCCATGGCTTCAGATGCAGATGCTCACGGGGCTGAGGGAGCAGGTCAAATCCTAAGTCCGAGGTGGGTGTTTGCATATTTACATGCCCTCACTGCCATCAAGTCCATTCCAACTCACAGGCCCATGGGACTGAGTAAAATGGCCCCCGTGGGTTTCTGAGACTGTGATTCTTTAGAGGAGTAGAAAATCTCCTCTTTCAACAGAGGAGCGGTTGGCCATTCAAACTGCTGACCTTGAGATTAACAGTCCAACTCCTGACCACTCTTGCCGTCAGAATTCTATTTATATACACAAGTATATATATATATTTATACTTTCCCAAAAGAACTCCACATTTTCAAATCATTCTTGACACTCATGGCCTTTTTTCCTTTATAGCCATGCCTTTGGTTGAAACACAGATATAAGAGAAATATTTATCTACTTATAGGGGTCCAAAAGGAGCTTTGGTGGCATAGTGTTTGCATGTTGGGCTGCTAACACCAAAGTCAGCACTTTGAAACCACCAGCCACTCCGTGGGAAGAAGAGTCTGTCTACTCCTATAAAGAATTACAGTCTCAGAAACTCACAGGGACAGATCTACTCTGCCTCATAGGGTCACTATGAGTCAGCATCACCTCCCTGGCAGTGAGGTAGATTTTGGTTTCATAGAGATACAAGTCAGTCCTGAGCTGCTAAAGACAAGGTTGGCAGTTTGAACCCACCAGCTGCAGAGAAAGAGGAGGCTTTCTATTCCCATAAGGCGCTACAGTTTCAGAAATACCCACAGGGGAAATTTTAACCTCTCCTGTAGGATCAATATGAGTCAGAATCGACTTATCGGTGGTGAGCAAGTGGAGGGGACCCTAAACAGGTTCCGGTGGACCTTAAGAGTTCTACTCATTGTGCATGCTCTGTAAAATGTAAACCAAGATTTTACTTTTGCAAACATTATTTTTTTCTAAACACGTCTAACTGTGAAACTATACACGCATGCGGGTCTTTGAACCTGGTCAGTGGTCTGGGGAAGTGAAGGGCTCTGACACCCTTTGTTGTTGTTAGTGCTGTCCAATCATTCTGACATCACAGGGACCTTCTTTGCAACACAAGGCAGCACTGCCCGGTCCTTTGCCAGCCTCAGGGGTAGTATGTTGGAGCCCATGGTTTCAGCTACCGTGTCCTCCAGTTCACCAAGGAGTTTCCTCTTTGTGCTGCTTACTAAACCCGTTTCTGAGGAGTCCATTCCAACTCACGGTGACGCCGTGTGGGTCAGCACCACGGGACCCCACAGAGCTTTCAAAGGCTGGTCGTTCAGAAGTCAATCAGCAGGCCTTTCTTCTGAGGGGCCTTAGATTTGAACCGCAAACCTTTTAATCAGCAGTGGTTGAGCGTGCTAACTGTTCACATTACCCGGGGACACCCAACCCTTCTTACCCTCATCGCTTCATAGGTGATCCATCTCCAATCCAAGAGGGCAGAGAAGATAGATAATACAGCCTGAGCTGCGTATGTCAGGTCCAAACTTTTCAGTGTCATGGAACAAATAGCCAAAAACCTTGATGAAATGGCTGGGAAAACTCAGTCCAAATCATTCCAAAGAAATGAGTAGCGGTGCACTCTTGGGAACTTGTGCTGTGACAGCAGCCACCAGGAAGACCCCGGTAGTCCAGAGCCTTGCCACCCCAAATATGGTCACAGACTAGCAACATCAGGAGCTTGTTAGAAGTGCAAATTCTCAAGCCCTACACAAGGTCCACTGAACCAGCGTGTGCAATTTACCAAGACCACCAACGGATCGGGGTACCTGTGAAAACCAAACCAAACCCATACTCACTGCTGTCCAGTCGAGTCAGACTCAGAGCAGCCCTATGGGCCAGGGTAGAGCTACCACTGTGCATTCCCAAGACTAATTCTTTAAAGGAGCAGACAGCTTGTTGTTCTCCTTTAGAATGCCTGCTAATTTAGAACTGCTAGTTTGGTGGTTAGCAGCCCACTGCCTAACCGCTAGGCCACCAGGGCTCCTTTTGTGCTTGTGAGGGGTCGAGCAAATACCATTAGCAACTAGAGAAGAACCTGGAAGAAGAAGAGCAGGGTGGGAACTGTGAGTCAATTTGGTCATTAGCACATTTCTGTGTTCACTTATTCTGTTCCTTCCCTTGTGTATTCAGTCAACAATTCTTCTTTGAACATCACCTCTGAGCCAGGATCTGTGATATGCTAATTAAGCTGGTTTAGGAAAGGGGTCTGCCTAAGTGACTCCTGCTTCCTGGCTTTTCCTGCTTCCAGATCCCCTCTCTTTACTTCCTTCCACATTAGAAGCACATCCTTACATGTGCAGCTGATCCCTAGTTCAGGACCGGAAGTTACGTGTTGGCATGCATGCATGCTCATAGCTCGCTCAGTGGGAGTGCAAAAAGTCAATTCCTTCAAGAGCCTAGCACAGTCTGTAAGGTTGGGATGGTGTTAAAAGTGGTGGGGTTGGTGTTAGTTCCCGTTGAGCCCATTCTGCACAGGATGCCTTCATGTGACAGAGTAGAAATGTCCCCATTGGGTTTCCTAGTCTGTCATCGTTACCAAAGGAGCCCCGGGGGGTACTTTAAGGGAAGTGTTGGACTGTCAACTGCAAAGTCAGGGGTTCACACCTACCAGCTGCTCCGCAGGAGACAGATGAGGCCCTCTGCTCCCATGAAGATTTACAGCCTCAGAATCCCATGATTGGGTCGCTATGAGCCAGGGTTGGTTCCATGACAGACCCAAAGCCCACTTTCTGTCGAGTTGATTCCAACTCATGGTGATCTTATATACTTGTTGTTGTTGCTGTCGGGTGCCATTGAGTGGTTTCTGACCCAAAGTGACCCTATGCACAACAGAACCAAACACTTCCAGGTCCTGCACCATCATCACATTTGTTCTCTGCCTGAGTTCATTGATGCAGCCACGGTGTCAATCCAGCTCGTTGAGGGCCTTCCTCTTTTGTGCTGCCCCTCCACTTTACCAAGCAGGATGTCCTTCTCCAGGCAATATGTCCAACGTATTTGGGAGGCAAAATCTTGCCATATATGCTGTCAAGGGCACTCTGGCCTGACTTCTTCCAAGACAGATTAGGTTGTTCGTTTAGTAGTCCATGGCAGGGTAGAATTTTCCCTATAGGTTTCTGAGATATTATGTCTCTATAGGAATAGATAGCTTCATCTTTCTCCCACAGTGAAGCTGGTGGGTTAGAACTGTTGACTTTGCATTTAGTAGCTCTGTGAGTAGCCCGCCATGTCACCAGAGGTCCTTTGCGTTTGATGGCAGTGGGGTGGAATGCTTACAATGGCAAGACCTTTTTCTCATGCATTGCTACTGACCGCGGTCTAAAGCCCAAGTGCTTAGCCATTGGGCCACCAGGATTCTTCGTGGTAAGGATGTGTTCCTGCCAAAGTTCATGAACACTACACAGCAGTGGGGTTTTGGAGCTGCTAGGTAGTTTAGCTTAGGGACTGAAGCATCCATTACGCATGGTCAGCAGTCTGAGCCTTTGTCCCATGAACGAGTGGTACACTGCACATGCTCAGAGGCTCAGGTTCCCAGCCAGGAAGGGGAGGTACACCTGGGTGTGTTCTGCACCTGAATTGGCCCAACAAGGCCAGGTGAATTCAGTTCAGCCAATGAGTTCAACCAGGGTCACCAGCACGCCCCACCTCTTGGAGTAATTTAAAAGGCAGGAGCACAGAGCAGACGTCGTGACTTTCAGGGAAGCTTCTAAGGAGATGCACATTTCTGAAGAGCCCTGCAGGTGCCTTTATAAACCTGAAACTTCTTCTAATTCTCATAAAACTCACTTGGATCACAAACTAGGCTTGGAGGTGAATGCTTTCTCGTGTGTAGCCAAGGAGCAAGGTATATCTCTATCCTGAGAGATCTCACAGAACCATAGATTGCCCTGGCATGTTTTGGAGTCCTGATGGTGTCATGGTTATGCTTTGTGCAACAGTTTAAAACCACTAGCCACTCCACAAGGGAAAGATGGGGCGTTCTATTCCTATAAAGAGATACATCCTCAGTAACTCACAGGGGAATTCTACCCTGTCCTATAGGGTTGTTATGAGTCAGCATTGACACAATGGCAGTGAGTGAGTGCCCTGGCAAGAAACCCTTGGGTATCTACATTGACTCTCAGTTTCTGGTTAGCTTTTCACCACTTCACCCCATGAACTTGAACTGCAGTGGATGAGGGTTGGGAGCTCTGGCTCTGGGGCTGCTTGCTTGAATTTTCACATCATGGCCCTGCCCGTGATGGGACCTTTGACAGTTGGGCAAATGAGCTCAAGCCCGAGTTTCCTTTTCTGCAGCATAGACTGAGGAAGGAGATGTCTTCCTTCTTGTGTGCTAACTGACTTTTACCAGTTAGTATGAATTAGATCTTTCCACGAGGAAGATCAGGGAGAAGGGGGAAGGATGAAGCAACTTGGATAGAGGTGAAGGCAGCGTGAGGGGTCAGAGAGAGATGAAAGGACCACCATGTCAACTTTGACTACTCTTAGTGAGGCTGGCTTGGAGTGCAGGAGACGGGGAGAGTGAGGACACGGGCTAAAGGCAGTGCTCATTCATTACTTCCGGGCAGAGTTCAGCCTTTGGCATGCTTGTTGGATGCTGGCGCTGTGTTCATCCAATGAAACTTCAAAATTCTGTCCTGTCATTAACCCTTTGTCTCTCCTTTGTTCACGATTTAGAACTTCTATTCTCGGGTTCTCTTTAGAGCCCCAGGAAATCAGAAGTCACAAGTCACTTCTGTTTACAGAGAGGCCCCCAGCATGCAAAGGCAGGAGGGTGTGTTAACAGCACACCGGTCCAGTGGCTGGTCACGTCCATGCAGTACATTCTCCATCCCTTAGCTCAACAAAAGGAAAATCACCAAAGAAAAAAAGTTTTTCTTTTTCATGGATATTTACTTTTTCAGTTCCCTCCCCCACCCATAATCTGTGTGAATTACAATAGAACACACACACACACACATACACACAATTTTCTGCCAGAATGTGTTACTCCAGTACATTCTACCCTCCTCCCTCACTGCCTCCTGCCCTTTTTTCTCCTATCTACTTTCTTCCCATGACACCCAATGGACAGGTAGGGGAATTCAAAATAGACCCCAGTCTCAAATGTAGTTTAAAGCTCAATCACGAACTGCTATTGTGCCAGTTCTGACCCATAGTTACAGGATACAACTGTCCTTGTGGATTTCTGAAACAATTCTTTGTGGGAGTTGAAAGCTGCCCTTTCTACAGGAATGCAGCAGGTGCGTTTGAACTGCCAACCCTGCAGTTAACAGGCCAATGTGAAGGGATTTTGCCACTTTGCCACCAAGGATCCTAAAGGTAGCATGAGGAGAACATTTATTAAATCTTCCATGGTACACAGGCAAGGGGGAGACCTGAACTACAGCTCTCGGGATCTTGGTGCCTCGCAGTGGACAGTTCCAGCCGCATCGGATCCAGGCTTCCCAAGATTTGCAGAGCCACCAGCATAGTCTTTGCTCCTCTCCAGGATTCACAATTGCTTCCTGGTTGCTCAGGTATATAGGAGTTTAGTGGTTCTCTAATGCAATCATCCCATTTTGCAAAGAAGAATCTGATGCCCAGACTGGGGAGAAGATTATCTGAGGCCACTGAGAAGGACACCATCACCTCAAGTCCTTCTGACCCCCCACAAGTTTCTGCCAACAGCAATGAGCTCTGGGTTACCTACTCAGTCTTTTGAAGCCTTAGCCAGCTGATGCAGCTGCCAGTTGGATTGATCAGGGTATGTGACCCAGAGCTCCTTAGAACGCGCCCCCTCCCAAATGCAAATTTACTGCCATAGAGTTGATACTGATTCATAATGACCCTATAAGACAGGGTAGAACTTCCCCTGTAGGTTTCTGAGACTAACTTTCAGCCTTTCTCCTGAGAAGTGGCTGGTTGTGTGGTGGTTTAGATTTTGCAGTTAGCAGCCTTTCAGCATGAGAGGTAGGGTCACATTTCTGTTCTGATTATGCTCCATTTTCTGAGATGCCAGTGCCGAGGCTCCCCCCTGCAGGTAGCAGTGAGATTTTTCTCACTAAACTGCGCTGGATGGGAAACTTGGGGCAAGTAGTGCATCGCAGCCAAGGAAGATCTCATTGACAGTGCAGTACTTGAATAAGGCAGGAAGACAGAGGAGTGGCCATCTGGTGGTGGGCAAAGTGTTCCAGGTAGGAGACAGTCAGTGCAAAAGACCTTGTGATTGGGTTCTCCAAGCTTCTTCCTGGAACAGCAAGGAGACCAATGTGAGTGGGGCATGACACTCTGTGTAGTGAGGAAAGATGATCACTGTGTGGGCCTCCTGTATGATTGAGAACCCAAGGGGAATTTTTAAACCCTGAGCCAGATCAATGCTCAAGGAAGCATCAGTCAAGACATCAAACGACACGTTGCATTGGCTAAATGTGCTACAACAGATCTCTTAAAAAGACTGAAGATCAAGGATGTTACTTTGAGGACACTGCGTGATCTTGTGCCAAATCTCGCCATGGTTGTTAGGTTGGAGTCCATTGTTGCAGCCATGGTGTCAGCCCATCTCCTTGAAGATCAGTCTCTTTTCTTGTGGACCTTCAGTTTTACCGAGCATGATGTCCCTTTCCATGGACTGGTCTTTCCTGATAAAATGTAGTAGCTACCAGATTGGATGTCATGCCTTTAGAACAGTGGTTCTCAACCTTCCTAATGTTGTGACACTTTCATATAGTTCCTCATGTGTGGTGCTCCTCCCAACTATTAAATTATTTTTGTTGCTACTTAATAACTATAATATTGCTACTGTGATGAATCGGATGACCCCTGTGAAAGCATTGTTCGACCCCCCCCCCCAACGGGGTCGCGACCCACAGGTTGAGAATCACTGCTCTGGAACATTTTCATCATAGAAGAGAGTTCGGTTGCACAGCTCTGAGTTAGAGGGTGAGACGGGTTATTTGACATTCATTTGCTGATGTGTTTGCGAACCCAGTGGAAACACTCGGGAATGAGCATCTTCTTTAGCCATATTCCTGGATCATTCAAATGCCATCTCCCCTGTGAATGCCTCACTCCATCCTTGGCTTTCCATACTTGCCATATGAAAATGGGATAATATTTCAATACTTAGCATTATATATAACCCAGTATTTGGTAGTCTGCCTCAAACAGATGCGAGTCTCTCTCTTTTTCTACTAGTATTTAATTTTGATATATGAAAACATACAAAGCAAAATCTGTTCCATTTCAACCCTTTCTGGACACAATGTTCAGTGACATTGGTCACACGCTTCATATTGAATTAGCATTCTTGTTCTTTCTATTCTAGGTGTTTCCTTTCTTTTTACTTAATCTCTCTGCCACAACCCTCTCACATATATTTTGACTTATCTGTAGCCCATTTAGATTTGTGCTGATTTTTTAAAGACTGCAATACTCAAGGATGCAATCCTTTAAGAGCTAAATTGTTATTTAGTTTAAAGATGACTCCAGGGGACAGTTTCAATTAAAGGTTTGAAGAGTAACTCAGGGTCATAGTCTCTGGGACTCTTCCAGTTAAGTAAGTCTAGATAATTAAAGAATTTTAAATTATGTTCCACAAGGTTCTCCCTTTCTATCAGCATCCTTAGGAATCATGGTGCTATGGTGCCTGCTAACCTCAAAGTCAATAGTTGAAACCACCAGCCACTCTGCAGGGGAAAGAAAAGTTTTTCTGTTTCCTTAAAGAATAGCAAGCGAGGAAACCACAGGGGGTGTTCTATACTGAGTCAAAATTGACTCCATGGCAGTGAGTTTATGTTGTTATCGAAAAAAGAACACATTTTAATGGGGGCTCTGACAGATAATATAACAATCCATAAATCAATTAGATCAAGCGAGTTTGTACATATGCTGCCACCATCATTTTCTAAACACTATCATTCTACTTGACCCCTTTGATATCAGCTCCTGTTTTTTCCCTCTTTCCTCAACCCTCACACCCTTACTAAATTATATATAAATTAATATCTTTATACACACCGTCTTCTGTGTCCCTCTACCCATATTTCTGTTATTCGGCCCCTAAGTTGTGTGTGTGTGTGTGTGTTCCATTGTTATCAGTTCCCTTTTCCTCCCCTTCCCTACACAGCCACCCTGTGCCCTCATGGTATCTGAGTCAGTTCGAGTTGACTAGAGAAGCACATTCATAAACACTCATGTGTCTTAAAAAAGCTTTATATAGAAGAATAATTGTATATTAAGAAAACATGCCAGCCCAGTCCAGACCACGTCCATAAGTACGAAATTAACCCATATATCCAATAACAGTGTGTAAATTTTTTTCAGACTTATGCAACACATGCAATGACACCAAGTGCTGGAAGATCACAGGGCAGTCGGTGGAATGTCTTATGGACCCAGTGGAGGTGGAAAGTGGCATGGGTCTCCACATGACTCCTCCCCGTTCAAGGCTCTGGCTGCCGTCAATGTAGATCCATGTATCTTGTCAGCAGGAATATCAAGTCATGGGTGTCTCTCACCCCCAGGAAAGAATACAGGAGTTGCCAGAATCCTCAAGAGAAGGCCATGCCCACATTGAGACCTCACTGGCTATGGCCTGAGTGACAGACTGGACTCCACCCCTATGCAAGATGATGGGAGATTAAAAAGCTACCACAGTATCGCTACTCCCATTACTGTTCCTGAGGATTTTATCTGTCCTGCATTCCGTGCGTGGTTGCTATTTCTTTTTATGATTTTTCTTTCAGCATCTATCTGTGGTGTCCCTGACCTGAAGGCCCTGATGCAGTATCTGTGAGTCTCCTGTGAGCAGGAACTGTGTTCTCTACATCTGGGTCTTCTTAAAGCTTTGCAAAATGTTGTCATTTGAATAACACTCAACAAATATTTATTGAAGGAATGGCATTGCAGGTGACAGTCAGTACCTATTCTCCCATCAGTTATATGGTTGGCGGTCTTTTTACCTCTCAGACATATAGCTGAATCATTACAATGTGAGGGTCTGAGCCTGGTTATATTATAGGGACATGTAGTCAAAAGACAAAATATGTTTGCCTAAAGCACCTTTTGAGTATGATGTTTCAATAAAATAAATTGGACAGATCCTGGCAGCAGACATGTTTCAGCCGCTCACAAGCTATGTGGCTTTGGGTAGTGTACCCTAAGCTCTGAATTCAAGGTAAGTAGTTTCAATGGTCAATTGCATGTGAGAGCTGGACAGTGAGTAAGGAAAACTGAAGAAGAATCAATGCATGTGAATGATGTGCAAACAATACCGAAAGTCGTCTGGGCTGTCAGAAGAACAAGCAAATCCCTCTTGGAGGAAGCACGGCCAGAATGCCCCTTAGAAGTGAGGATGGCAAGTCTTCATCTCACATCCATTGGACATGCTATCAGGAGAGACTGGTTCTTAATAAAGGACATAATGCTTGTTAAAGTACAGGGGCAGCAAGAGGGAAGAAGACCCTTGATAAGATGGATGTCCACAGTGGCTACAGCAATGGGCTCAACATGGACCAACGACTGTGGTGATGACACAAGAACAGGCAGGGTTTCATTCCGTTGTACAGTTCCGGTCTCTGGTACAAAAGAAAATAAGTTGCCCTATCCTGTGGGGTCGAGGCTATTGTGCCTGCTGTGTATTTTGTCCTAAGGACTTGCAGTGTTGTTCTTTATAGAGTGGTGTTGTTATTAGCTGCTTTTCGGTCCATTTTGACTCATAGCGACCCCCATGCATTTCAGAGTAGAACTGTTCCATAGGGTTTTTAAGGCTGTGACCTTTTGGAAGCAGATATTCAGGCCTACCTTCCTTAGGCACCTCTTGGATTCTGGGTGGGATTTAACTGCCGACCTCCTGGGTGCTAGTCAAACACTACCCAGGGAGTCCTCCCACTGAATAGTGTGAGTGTATTCCCACCTAGGGTGCTCCTCTTCCAGTACTTGTTTGGACGGTGTTCTCTTGTGATCCATAAGGTTCAATGGACTCATTTTCAGTAGTACATCATCAGGTCTTTCTTCCCAGTGTGTCCTAGCTTGGATGCTCTTGTGAAGCGTGTCCAGAGTGGCTTGCTCTGGTTATAATCGTAGCTGGTGACACCGCTTACAGCAATCACAGCTATAGACAAATGACAACATGATGACAAACTGACAGATGGGTGGCAGCCTAGGGAAGGAATGATCAACACAACACAACCTGAGTGGAAATCGAGCTATGGAGTCTCTGAGAGTCCAGGCTCTTCGTCCTGGCACAGCCTGGGGCAGGGCCTGGAGCCAGGAACTGTGGCTGCTGGGGTGAGGACCCCCAGCTTCCCCACTTGGCATTCCCTCCCCAAACACAGCTGGCAGCCTGTGGGAATTGTCTTTCCCCTTGCACATGACGGCACTGACGAGCATAACGCAACCTTGCTGGTGGTTAATGACTGGTGACATTATGAGGCCACTGCCCACCTTTGGTTGAGGGAATTTGCCAATGCTCGGAAGTTGTTGGGCTCTAACGAAATGCAACCCCTGCAAGCAAGCACTGAGTCAAGTGCACGAGGTGTGGGGCACTCTGACATCCCCGCGTGACCGTGAAAAGCAGGCTGCGGAGCAGTGGTGGCTGCTGAGGCTCCTTTCTCCTGGCAATACTGGCATGCTGAAATGGCGGGCTGATTTGCCATGGAAAGCAGGGTTTCATGGGAACTTGAGGATTAAGAATCCACATGCCTGCAATCAATATTGTATGTTCATCGTATAATTTACTTTGAAAGGGAGACGACACAGTTCTCCAAATTTTGGGTGAAGTAAACCACTTTTTCAAAGGAGTAAGTGGATTTCTGTGTTTATAAATCATGCCCACCACTTGGGAGTGCAGAGGAGGATATGGGAGGATGGTAAAGAAGAGCAGCAGGAGAGGACCTGAAGACCTCATGCTTCCTCAGGGTCAGGGGCCAGGCAAAACCAATGTCCCTGGAACACCACTGTCTCTCTGGAATGGTATTAGCACAGCTTGTTACTTGCATACTGTACTGAGTTCATTCTGACTCGCAGCGCCCCTATAGGGAAGAATAAACATGCCCCAATGAGTCTCTGAGACTATAATTCTTTACTCAAATAGAAAGCCTCATCGTTTTTCCATGGAGGAAATGGTGGATTCACAACTGCTGACCTGGTGGTTGGCAGGCCAACACCGAACTTACTATACCACCAGGACATTTCTGTTTAGCCTAGAGACTTTCAAATGGATAGAACAAGACCCATACCAACCCTGTTCACGGCTATCAACCCCCCTTTCTGTGAAGTCCCCACTACGTTCTGTGAAGTTCACCACTTTCTCCGTGTGTGTGTGTGTTACGTAACCTTACCCTTGATCATTCCCTACCAGGCCTGCCACTTCCCCCTCATTACCATATTGAGTCCCCTGTTGTTCCCTTGTCCCTGTGTTTGTTAACACCACTTCCTTACCCCCCGCACCTCCCCCTATCCCAAGTGCCCCCGGAACTCTCAGTCCTGTTGTTTTTCCTCCAGATGGTTCATCCAGCCTCTCTTATTTAGACAGACCTGTGGAGACACTAACATGCACGAAAACAAGACAGAGGAAAACAAAGCAACAGTTTACAACCAGACAACAAAACAACAAAAACAAACCACTGACAAAGAACAAAACAAAACACATCAAGAAAGAAGACCTTGTAGTTAGTTCAAGGATCATTTGTTGGACCTTAGGAGTGTTTTCCAATCCAGTCTGTTGAGGCACCACAACCTGGCCCCAAAGTCCACTTTCAGCATTCCCTGGGGACCTTGCCACTCCATTCCCTTGCTGTTCTACTGCACTCCACCACACTTTGCCTCGGTGTGGTGGAATCAGTTTAGGTGCAATTCGCACACTGTGTCTCCAGTGCTGTCCCCTGTATCACCCTTGGTCACTGAGGGGCATCATGTCTCATAGTGGGGCCAGCCATGTTGTTCTCTTTGTGGACTGGCTGCTCTGAGACTGGAACTCTTTAGGGGAGTAGAAAGCCTCATCTTTCTCCCTTGGAGTGGCTGGGGATTTCAAATTTGCCATTTCAGACATTGCGTTTAGCAGCCCAACACATAACCCCTATACCCCACCATAGCTACAGAAAACAATAAAGAAACAAAATCCAACAACATTCATTGTCATTGGGTGCATAACAATCCTATCGAGAGAAAATACTGCGGCCTCCTGGGTTTCCAAGGCTATAACTCTTTGTAAAAATAAAATTGTGTTATGTTTTCAGTGAAAGTTTACATAACCGATTAGATTTTCATTTAACAAATTCTCTACTTGTTTAGTGACATTAGTTAATTTTTTCAATAAAAAGGAAAGCAGAAAATTAAAAAAAGAACAAATGAAAAACGTTTTAAGAGTAAAGACAAATGATAAGATGTTAATTTTTAACCTAATCATATCTGCAACAATACACTTTCTGATGTACTGACGGTGAGCAGGGTTTAATCCCATCCCTGGTGAATGGTCCCAGGGGATTTAATGGAGGCTTATTCTCTGTGGAATCTCTGCCAATGCATTTTGAGTTTTTATACTCATCTAAGGCTATAACTCTTTATGGGAGAAGAAAGCCTCATCTTTCTCCAAAGGAGCGACTGGTGAATTCCAACTGCTGACCTTGCAGTTAATAGCCCAACACATAACCCATTATGCCACCAGAAGAGAGATTTGTATCTGGGTGCCTTCCAAATCAAGCACTACAATTATGCAAGGAGGATATTTTTTTCTGTACTGGAGCCAGGTCAAGTCAGAACCAGTGTGTCCATGGTTTGCAGTGAAGTTGGAGGAAGAAGAGGGTAGACTGTCTATAACTTCTCATAGCCCAGGGAAATGCTAGGCCTGGAAGGGGGCATGTGGCTCAACCATATTCAGAAAATCTGCACACTAACATCCCCGGCTCAAATAATTACCAGCACCATGTCTCTGAATATCACCTGAAAGCAAAATAGTGAAAGCACCATTTCCATTTCATAATACTTTTATTAAAAGTAAAGTTCAATTCAGTGATGTGAAGAAGCTGGGAAAATTATCTTTTCATTTCTTTCTTTTACTTTCCCTCCCTTTCCCCTTCTTCTCCACAGAACTGAGAGGCAGAAGGAATAAAGGCAGCATGGCACCAGCTGGAGGACACCGTGGGGTCAGGGTCACCATTTAACTCATGCTTCTCCAGTTTGGAGGGGCAACTGGATGTCCTCATTTGTGAATTTGCTTATTAATCTTTTTGAGTTAACAAGGTCATGGTAAAAAATGATTGTTGGCGTTTTTGTTAGGAACCTTCTAGTCCAGTCCAACTCATAGTGACTCAATGCATCAGTGCCGAGCTCTCTAGACCAATGGTTCTCAACCTGTGGGACCCTTGCACAGGGTGACTGTAACAAAATTACAGTTATGAAGCAGCAATGAGAATATTTTTATGGTTGTGGAGGTCACCACAACATGAGGAACTGTATGAAAGTGTTGTGGCATTAGGAAGTTTGAGAACCACTGCTCTAGGCTTTTCTATGCTGTAATTTTTACAAGAATGAGTTCCCTGGTTTTTCTTCCAAGAACAGAGCCACTGGTGGGTTCAAACCTTCAACCTTTTGGATAGCAGATGAGCACTTAACCATTGTGCCTCCAGGGCTCTTTGATAAACTCTATTAGAGGGTCTTAACCATTGCAACCCCATGGATCCTTTTGGCATTTAGGAAAGGCTATGGAACACCTGCCCACTCCCCAGAATAATATTTCCAAATACCTCCAATGAAATACAGAATCACAAAGGCACAAATTGTATTGAAATGCAGTGATAAAAATAAAAGACATTGGATTTGTGGCTAATATACATGTTAATAAATCCATTAAATATGATCTGATGGTGGGTCTAATAAACCAAACCCACACCATTGAGTTGATCCTGACTCACTGTGACCCTATATAAAATTCCTCAGGCTAAATCTTGACAGGAGCAGATCATCTCACCTTCCTCTCAGAGAACAACTGGTGCCTTTGAACTGCCAACCTTGAGGTTACCTGCCCAATGGCTCACCCACAGCGTCACCGTGAGTTCTAGATAGTGATGAGCATGAACTGTACTCAACGATGGCTGCAACGACTAGCATGGGGTGTGAAAGCATGTAGAATTTCTCTCGGTGGTAATCGCATGGCTATTCTGAACACAGCTGTGGACATGCTAAACTGCCCTACGAGCTTAGGGGAACTAACTCAACCAGGATTGTCCCTCATCCAATTTGACATTGCTCCCCAGCCTGCTGGGGCTCAGTGGTTCAGTGTTAGGGTCCCTTGTCTAGATACCAGGGCTGGCATGGAGAAAGTCATTCCTCTGCAGCCTTCTAGTGTGTGGGGGAAGATATTAGTGTTAAGCCTTGGCAGGAAATTGGTGGATTTTCCTGGCAGCCACATTCTTAATAACCATTTACTGGATACTTATTATATTCTGAGGGTAAATTGTGGTTCAGTTGTAGAATTCTCCTTTTCCATGTGGGAGATCTGGGTTTGAGTCCAAGACAATGCAACTCATGTGCATCCAACACTCATTTGTCAGGGGGATGCTTGGTTATTGCTGTGGTACTGAACTGATTTCTGTGTTGCTATGATATTGAAATGGGGAAGCTTGGTTGGGTGCGGCTATGAGACTGAACCTGTTTCTGTGATGTGTCCAGACTAAGATGAGCGATGAAGAAAAGCCTGGTATTCTACTTCTGAAAACCAATTAACGAAAACCCCTGTGAATCACAATCTGATGCACAACCAAAGAGATGGTGCAGGACCAGGGAGAATATTGCCCATGGAGTCACTGGGAGCTGGTTGTCACAGTGAGTTAGACTGGAGGCTGACTCAACAGCAGCTAACAACCATTGTGTTCCAGGCACTCGATTTGCTTTAAAAATCTAGCTCAGCCTTCTGGTACAGGGAAGTGATTAATCATGCCTACTTTATAGCACACCGTGAACCCTGATCAATGTCAGGCCCTGCTTGTGTTTTGTCCCTCCTTTTCCACATTCACATCACTTCCATTCCCCTCTTCAGACTAGTACCCCCTGCTGGGTGCTTGGTGTGTGTGTGTCCTTATAGGCATACAGCCATGTGCACTAGACCATGCTGCCATGTGCACTAGACCATGCTGCTTGGTGAATGGGCTTTCAGCTTCCATGAATGGTACTGCAATATAAATCTCATTCAGTTTCTGACCTTTTCAACTCCTTGCAATGTCATTAAGAGTTATTGCCATGCTGCATATCAATTGCATGTGCTGCTGCGTGCCACTTGGTCATGAGCAATCATCATCTTTCTTTTGTTTCCTTCTTCAGTTGTCTGTTGATTGGCATCCAATTCGGCTCCAAGTCTTCTCTACTGCAGGTATCAGCGTGGTGACCATTCTTGTAAAAATGCCCCAAGGGCCCTGTGAATTGGATAAATAGCTTGGCCTATATACCCAGGAATTATGCGTTGGGCTGCTAACCCCAAGGTGAGCAGTTCCAACCCACCAGCTATTCCATGGAGCAAAGAGAGGCTGTCTGCTGTCGTAAGAATTTAGTTTTGTAAACCTATAGCAGCAATTCTACTGTGCCTTGTAGGGTTGCTAATGAGGAAGAATCAACTGGGGTTCTGTTTGTTTTTATACATCCAGGAGAAAGCTTTGATGGGGGACATATTAAGTGCTTGGCTGCTAACCCAAAGGTCAGTAGTTTGAAGCCGTCTTCCCCACACTGTGGGATAAAGGCATGGCTGTCTACTTCCCAATAGAAGCCTTGAAAGCATCATGGGACCATTCAGCTTTGTTTGATAGGGTCATGAGGAATGAAAGTCAACTCAGTGATTGCGCTTCTTTGGTTGTACGCCCAGGAGGGGCTCACTAGGTCCCAGGGTCCATTCAATGGGCTTTCACTAAGCTCTGCCAGATTGCTGTGCAGCAAACCTGCATCATTAGCAGTGTTTCTCTGCTTTCCCCGGATCTCCAATGACACTTGGTATGTTTGTCTTTCTAACTGTTGCCCGTTTGATGATTTTTAAAGGTCAAGCACAATAAACTCATCTATCCCAGGCACTTTATGGTTCTGTAGCAGATTCTTAGGGTTGCCATGCCACATTCCTTTGACCCATCTCTGACACCATCTCACTGCCTTCCAGTCAATACCGACTCATAGCGATCCTGTGGGGCAGTGTACAATTGCCCCCTGCGAGTTTCAAACACTACAACTCTTTATTGGAGTAGAAAACCCCATCTTTCTTCCTTGGAGCTAGTAGTTTTGAACTGCTGACCTTGAAGTTAGCAAACCAACTTGTAACCACTGCACTTCCAGGGCTCCTCCTGATATCCATCATAGCAGTGGCGAACGGCTCTATGTAAGTGCAGGCTCCTGCTGAAATGGTGTCTTATCACAACTGTGCAGCACGCAGCTCTCCATGTCCTTCTGCCTCGAAGCCTTTTCAAAGGCATGGAAAGCCAAACCCAGGAAGGTAGGAGAGGTCACCTTACTAGGAGGAATGCTCAACACCACTACAGGCGAAGAAGAGCCCAGCCTCCTGTTTCTGGTAGACAATTCTAGGACAGAACCCATGTTGCTCAGAAGTCCTGGGGGAATCAAGCTCCTGTATCCTACATTAAAAGCCTCAACACCCCGTTCCCATTGTGATTGCTTCTCCCCCTAACTCAGTCTTGCGTCTGCTTTCCTATTCCCACTCCCTGCCATCAGATCTCAAATAGACTCCCTGCACCCAGGCCTGAGGAATAAGCTCGGCATGCAAGGGCACTCAATCCAAGACACACACATTACTCTGAATCTCCAAAACAACCCTGTGGGCTACGTGTGTAATCCCCAGTTCACAGATGAGAAATGGATTGAAAAACAGTGACACACCCAAGATCACACAGGCCAGGGTTCAAGTCTGTGTCTATCAGTTATTCTTTTATTCAAGTATGCCAGAGAAGACTGGGTCTTAACACTTGAGCAATCTTCTTGGAAGAATAAGGCAAACTACAGAAAACACAAAATGAATATCGCATTTGTTCGTTTATCCATTTGCAAAAGACATAATACCTATAGTGCTAAGAATAGTATTCAAAGTACCTATTACTACCCCCTCAAAGCTTACATACTAGTCACCAAACTCAAACAAATACAATGCTATCAAGTTGATTACAACTTATAGCAACCCCATATAGGGCTTCCAAGACTATAAATCTTTACAGAAGCAGAGAGCTTCACTTTTCTCCCCCTGAGTGACTGGTGCATTTGAACTACTGACCTTGTGGTTAGCAGCCCATTGCTAAATGATTAGTTCCATAATCATTACGCTTACTTAACTCTACATTCTTTTAATTATTTCTCTATCAGTCCAAATTGCATCTGGCTACATGGGAAAAAACAAACCGACTCTAGTGGTCTAATCACAAAAGCTTAATTTTTCTTATATTAACACCAAAAATACCAAACCAGTTGCCACTGAATTGATTCTGATTTACAGTTACCCCATATGATTCAGGGTAGAACTGTGCCCCATGAGGTTTTCAAGGGCTGAATTTTTAAATGTAGATTGCCAGGTTTTTCTTCCAAGGCATCTTTGTCTTAGCAGTGAATTGTGTTAACCCTTTGCACCACACAGGGGTTTGTCTTATACAACAGTAAGTCTTGAAATAGGTAGCCTAGGTCTGGCGTATTTGCTCAGGGACTCATCTTGGATATAGGAGAATGCATGCTTTTTGGTCTGCCAAACTCATGTAACCTATGTGACTCTCTCATCTTTCAATATTCTGACTAGGGAGCATGACAGCAGAAGAGCCAAGGACAAAAATGAAATGGGTTATGCCAGACAAGTGTTTTGCCTTAAACAACAACAAAAACTTTCTTGGGAGTCCTACTCAGTATCTTTCACCTACACATATTTGGCCCAAACTGGGTCAAATGCTTATGCATAGCTGCAAGGGAGCCTAGGAGTGAGCGATTTAAGTAGGTACATTATCACCCTAAACAAAATTGAGCTTCTATTAGTAGTAAGAATGAGAAAAATGGATACTGTTTAGGCATATAGCAGGGTTGGATAGAATTCTATTTTGTGTCTTAATTTACATTTTGAATGAACTCAGAAAAAGTCATAGAGAGTAGAACAAAGGGATGGATGTGCATCCAACCACCTCAACTACTCATTTCTTTTCATGCTCTCCCTCTAGCTTCCCTGAATAGTTCTTGGTTACACATTGGGCTGCTAATTGCACGGTCGGTAATTTGAAATCACCGGCTGCTCTTCGGGAGAAAGATGGGACTCTACTCTGTAAAGAGGTACAGTCTCAGAACTTCACAGGTACAATTTTACCCATGTCCTGTAGGGTCGATAAGAGTTAGCATTGATTCAATGGCAGTGAGCTTGGTTTGGATAGATCTGTGGAATCTTAGGATGGAATAGTTTGAATACACAGAAAAAAAAATTCAGTGGAATCATAACCCTCTAAATAATTACCCTCTAAAGCCACAAAGATCAACTGGGTCCAGCATGGTGACAGTTTAGCATATGCCATGGGGACATTGCTCATATCCCAGTGTTGTTAATCAACAAAAACTCACGCACTGCCACTTATAGTGACCCTATGCACAATAGAATAAAAGCCTTTCTAGTCCTGTGACATCCTCACAATGGTCATATTTTAGCCTATTGTTACAGCCACTGTGTTGATCCATCTCATTCAGGGCTTACCTGTTTTTTGACGATGCTCTACCAAGTATTTTGTCCTTTTCTAGGGACTAATTTCTCCTGATACCATGTTCAAAGTATATGAAATGGAGTTTTACCATCCTCACTTCTAAAATACATTCTGGCTGTACTTCTTCCGGGATAGACCTCTTTGTTCTGCTGGGCATTCATGGTATATTCAATATTATTTGCAACATCATATTTTAAAGGCATCATATTTTCTTCAGTCTTCCTTATTTATGTTCCATCTTTCACATGCATATGTCAAACATTGCCATCAAGTCTATTCTTATTCATAGTGACCATCTAGGGTTTCCAAGGCTGTAAATCTTTACAGGGTCAAATAGCTTCCTCTTTCTTCTGTGGAGCAGCAAGTGGGTTGAACCACCAACCTTGATGTTAGTCATTCAACCCATACCAGACACTGAAATTAAGACTCCTTTCACATGCATCTAAGGTGATTAAAAATATCAAGGCTAAAAGCAGGCATAATTTGCTAATCCCCAGAGTAAAACATTTGCTCTTTCACATTTTAAAGAGGTCTTTTACAACAGATTTTTCCAATGAAATACGTTGATTTATTGTCTGCTGCTTCTGTGAGTATTGATTGTGGGTCCAAGTAAAATAGGGTTTAGCTACATTTCTCTATTTGTAATGATGTTGTGTGTTTATATTTGTCAAGTTGAGAAGACATTTGTATTCTTAGTGTTGAAGACTAATTCATACTGAAGGTGTACTATATGAGCTTTATCAGTAAGTACTTCAAGGCCTATTGACTTTCAGCCAGCAAGATTGGGTCATCTGCATAATACAGGTTGTTAATGATTCTTCCTCCAATCCAGATGCCTCAACTTCTTCATACAGAGCAGCTTCTCAGATTATTTGAATAAGTATAGTGTGATAGATAGGTAGGTTTATAGTGCCAACCTGGTCAATAAGAACATGTGGGATTAATAAGTTCGCAGTTTGATTCGTGGGCAAAGAGATAAATGGCTCAGCAAGCCACACCTATCTCTCAGTTGCTCTCTGGTGATCAGACCAGTGTGTGGCTGCCTTACCTAGTTCTGCAGTTTGCTGCCTGGCTGTACTGCCATATTTACGGTTGCATGGAAGTGAGTTAAACTGAGTCCTCTGTACTGCTATGTGGACTAATTAGCTGTTATATTCCTTCGTGTTCTATCTATCAAATCATAAATGTCCTGGTTTTGTTTCTCTAGAGAACCCTGTCTAACACATATGGTGAAAGGATATAACCACAACACACACTCTCCTGATTTTAAACCACGCACTATCCACTTGTTCTATTCGAACCACTTCCTGTTGGTTTGTGTACAGGTACCACAGGAGCACAATTAAATGTACGGGAATTCCCATTGTTCTCATATGTATTCATATGCTACCCAAAGTTTGTTATGATACACAGTAAAATCCTCTGCATAGTCAATAGTACATAAGTAAGCATTTTCCTTGTATCCTCTGTTTTCAGCCAAGGTCCATCTGAAACGAGCATTGATATACCTTACCCCATGCCCTCTTTTAATACAGCCTGGATTTCTGGCAGCTTCCTGTTGACATATTGCTATAACTACTTTTAAAGGTATCGTCAATAAAATTGTACTTGCATGTCATATTAATGTTATTTTAAATTAATTTGCAAATTTTGTTGCGTCATATTTCTTTAGAATGGACACAAATATTAATCACTTCCAGTTGGTTGGCCAGATAGCTATCTTCCAAATTTCTTGACATGGACTATCACTGCATGAGCGTGTTGAAATATTTCCATTCCTATCCCTTCCTTGCTTTTCACTAATGCTTACATTGCAGCTTCAACTTCCTCTTGGCCTTTTGAACTAGTAGAACCTCAACTAATTCTTGGGAACAGAGACTCTGTACACTCCGTCCATATTCTTTGGATTCTCCCTACATCATTCAATAGTTTGATAAATAATCCTTGAACATTGTAATCCGAGGCTTGGATTTTTTCTTCTGTTCTTTCAATTTATGATATGCTGACCGTACTCATTGCTTTTGCTTTCCTAATTCCAGGTCTTTACACGTTACAATATAATTCTTTACTTTATCTTCTCAAGCTGGCCTTTCAAATTTTTCTGTTCAACTCTTTTATTTCATCATTTCTTCCATTTGCTTTAACTGCTTTAGGTTCAGGAGCAAGTTTCACAGTCTCCTCTGATATCCACTGTAGTATTTTCTTTCTTTCCTGTATTATTAATGATCTTTTTGAGGAGCCCCCAATAAAATGATTTATGATAAATAAATAAATAGCCACAGGTGACATGACAAAAAAAAAAAAGATTGATGACCTTGATGCTATTTCACAAGTCTTCTGGTAGCTGATCATTAATGTTCAATATGTCCGAACCATTCTTGAGATAGGCTCTAAATTCAGGTGAGATATTGTGATAGTAAGGTTTGGTGTCAATTTAGCTTGACCAGGATCTTCAGAAGGTGCAGGTCACATTCTCCTTGGAGGTATGACCTATTTCATAGCTATAAGTAGACTGTGGAGAATGGGCTCACTCTTTTTCTTCCTGATGAAATGACCCTGGACCCTACGTCTGGCTTCTTGGGATGGCAATCACCATGAGACCTGCTGACCCTAAGAGCTGTCTGTGGCCTGCCAATTGCCTGTTGACTTTGGATTCTCCCAACTCTGACTCCACCAACCTGTGGTTTTCCTGTTTCTTGGGCTATTCCTCCAACAGCTTCAGGAGTCTGGAAGGGCCTCTAGTTTGCATCTGATTTATGGGCTGGAGTTGGACTGGGGTTTCTTGTTGTGTGGACTTCTTAATGTAAAATTCTTTATTGATATAAATTTCCTTCTTCTACATGTATCAGTATCACTGGTTTGTTTCTCTAGAAACCCCAGCCGACCACAGATATAATATAGGCTGTATTTGGGCTTTTTTGCGTTCTTATTTTAATTTTCTTCAGGTTTGACTTGAACTTGCATATTAGTAATTGATAGTCTTTTACATAGTTGGCCCCCGGTCTTGTTTTGTCTCAATGATATTGAGCTTCTCTATCATGTCTTCCCACAGATTTAATCAATTCCATTCCTGTGTTTTCCACATGTATATATGCCGCTCCTGTTGTTGAATAAAGGTGTTTGCAATGAGGAAGTTATTGCTCTTGCAGAATTCTTTCATGCAGTCTTCAGCTTCTTTTCGATCCCCAAAGCCATAGTTTCTAATTACTCTTCCTTCCTTTTTGTTTCCATGTGTGCATTCCAATTGTCAGCAATTATTAATGCATTTTCAGTACATGTGTGGTCAATTTCAGACTAAAGAAGTTGGTACAATTCTTCATTGGCTTTAGTGGTTTGTGAGAAAATTTGAATAATGGTTCTATTAACCGGCCTTCCTTGTGTATGAAGATAGATGTTATTCTGTCACAGGCAGCATTGCACTTCAAGATAGATCTAAAAATGCTCTTTTTGAGGATGAAAGAGACATTCTTTTGAATTTGTCATTGTCAGCATAGTCATTCTTATCATTTTAAGATTCAAAGGGACTATTTCAACTCACCATTTCAACTCACCAATGCCTAGGATATTGATCTTTATAGGTCAGATTCCGTTTTTTTATGATTTCCAATTTTCCTAGATTCTTATTTTGCACGTTTGATGTTCTGATTATTAATGAATGGTTGCAATGATTTTTCTCATTTTGAATTATAATCCATTAGCAAATGAAGGTGCCAGAAGCTTTAGTACACTTTGTTGCTAGATGCCTTCAAGTCAGTTCTGTCTCATAATAATGCCTACACAACAGAATGAAACATTGCCTGGTCCTGCCCCTTACTCAAAAATTTTGTTATGTTTGAGTCCATTGTTGTAGGAATTGTCTCGATCCATTTGATCGGGTGTCTTCCTCTTTTTGCAACCCCTCCACTGTAATGTGTATGATGTCCTCCAGGGACTGGTCTGTCCTGATAACATCTGCAAAGTACATGAGATGAAGTCTCGCCATCCTATGTGCCAAGGAACATTTAGCTGCACTTCTTCTCAGACAGATTTGTTTGTTCTTCTCTCCACCCATGGTACTTTCAGTATTTTTTGTCAGTACCTTAATTCAAATGCACCAGTTCTCCTTCAGTCGTTCTCATTCAATGTTCAAATTTCACATGCATAAGGTGTGGCGGAAAATGCCATGCCTTGGGCCAGGCGCAACTTAATCCTAAGTGAAATTCTTGATCTTCAGTACTTTAAAGTGGTTATGTGCAGTAGATTTGCCTAATGCAATATGTTATTTGGTTTTTTGATTGTTGTTTCCATGAGCATTAGTTGTGAATCTAAGCAAGACGAAATCCTTGATAACTTCAATATTTTCTCCATTTATTATGATGTTATCTACAGCTCCTGTTGTGAGGTTTTGAGTTATCATTAAGGTGGACTCTACTTTGAGGAAGCTCTCCTTCTCGGTGATATTTTGATTGTTTTGCAATCTGAGGGGCTCATTTTCTGGCATTATATCAGACAATATTTTACTGCTATGCATAAAGTTTTCAATGGTGAATCCCTCAGAAGTGGACTGATTGTTTTGTCGTCCTGTCAGTTCTTAGTCTGGAAGCTGTGTTGAAATCTGTTCACCGTGGGTGATCCTGCCTGGTATTTGAAGTACTAGTGGACTAACTCCCAGCATCACAGCAAAGCACAAGCTACCACAGTGCAGCAAATTGACAGATGGGGCACGGGAGGGGAGTTGTCATTGTTAGACACTGTTAATTTGGCTCTAACTCATAGCACCCACAGCCTGTTTCCTCACAGTTAATGTTGGAGACCATTTTTGCAGCCAGTATGCCAATTCATCCCATTGAGGACCTTCTTCTTTTTTTCACCACTCCACTTTACCAAGTATGATATCCTTCTCTAGGGACTATGCTCAGCTGTTAACATGTCCAAAGTATGTGATATGAAGTCTTGCCATTCTCACGTCTAGGAAGCATTCTGGCTCTACTTCCGCCAAGAAAGATTTGTTCCTTCTTCTGAAAGTCCATGGAATATTCAATATTCTTCACCAGCATCATAATTCAAAGACATCAACTTTTATTTTATCTTTCATAATTATTGTCCATTTTCAAGTACATATGAGGTGATTGAAAATGCCATAGTATGATAGTTATATAATTTTATGTCAGTTTGAAGATATGTAAAAGTGTAAGGTTGGTATCCAATCTGTCAATCACACCATAGTCTGATGGTGCCTCTTTGTGGCCATGGCCTTCTCATAAGGAGGGACCTGGGAACCTCACCTTCTTTTTGCATTCACCTGACTGCTTCCTGCCCACGTTGAGAGCTGCCAGAGTCTTGCCATGCTTCCATCGACCTTGGGTCCACACGACATTGCAATCACTGGCCTTTGACATCCCTGCATTCTGCATCATTGCATGTAACTGCGTAAGTTGGAAAGGAACTTATGGGCTAGTGTTGGACTTATGGACTTGAGTTGGACTGGCCTGGGATATTTCCTTGAAATAGAAATACTATAATGACTTCTTGATTAAAAACTATTTATTGCACATATATGAGTGTCACTTGATTTGTGTCTCTAGTCAGCCTGGATTACATCCAGTTCACTGCCATCAAGTTGATTCCAACCCTTAGCAACTCTATAGGACAGGGGAGAGATATCCCTGTGGGTTTCCAATACTGGAACTTTGTATGGGAGCAGAACTGCTGATCTTGTGTTGAGCAACCCAACCGGGTTGGTTCTGACGCATTATGTTTGTAACCACTATACCACTAGGGCTCAGCTGTGCCTTATTCCTCAAAGTGACATCTTTTAACACTGGAAATTGGTCTTCAGCAAGATCTACCAGTGTACTCGTTCATATGACTTATTTTCTTTTTACACTGTTTTGATTGTGATGTGAGGGAAAATCTACAGAGTAAATTGATTTTCTTTACAATTCATGCAATGTTTTATGATATTGATTGCAATACCTACAATGCAATACTACTTTTCCTATTCCCTCCCTTTGTTTGCCGTTTCCATTGGTCTTTCGTTCCCATGCCTTCCTGCCTTCTGAGTAACTCCCTGACATATGCTGGGCTCTGAATTGTACATCGTTGACAGTATAGGTCTCCTATTTGGGGGCTGAAAGTTGAGCCATGGAGGTGAGGTCAGGTGTCAAATGGGAATTCCACTAGTGCCTATCATATCCTAAGGTTAGTCTTCTTATTTTGAGTTCTACATTTTCCCCAGTTGATCCAGGGCCTACTACTGTGAGCACTTTCACAGCAATCTTCAGTGAGAACCCTATGCTACCTTGGTCTTCTGGACTCAGCGCTGTGGAGCCTGGGCTTCATGTGGTCAGTGAATCCCTTTCATCTTCTTTTGATGCTATCTGTGTAATTCTGTATTTTGAATTTCTCTTCAATTTTTTCAGCTAGTGAAATGCACATGCTTTTCATTTTTGCTGTCCTAATTCCAGGTCTTTGCACCTTTTAATATAATTCTTTATTCCATCTTTTTGAATTCCCCTTTGAAATTTTATGTTCAGCTTCTTTATTCAGCGTCTTTACTTCATCAATTATTTCTATATTTCTCTCTCTCTTTTTCGTACTTCATCATTTCTTTCATTGGCTTCAGCTACTCCACATTCAAGGTGACATCCGTTTTGTCTTTTCTTTAGTTTCTATCTTTTTAATTATCTTTGAATTTCTTTATTTATGATGTTCTTGATATTATTGCAGAACTCGTATCATCTCAGGTGATTTGTGTTCAATGTGTCAACTTTCTTCTTGAAGTATCCTCTAATTTAGATGAGATATACTCAAATTCATACTTTGACTCTTGGGGACTTGTTTTAATTTTGTTGGAATTCGAGTTGAATTTGCCATTGATGGTTTGTTCCACAGTTCGTCTCCAGTCTCGTGACTGATGATATTGAACTTCTTTATACCGTAAATACTTGAGTATAAGCCGAGATCTTTCAGCACATTTTTTATGCTGAAAAAACACCCCAGCTTTGGGGGGTAAAATTAGTTGTCTTGGGTTATACTCGAGTATGTATAGTAGATTATTTCAACAGATATAGTTGATTTAATTCCTGTGTATTTCTATCCAATATACATAATCCATGTCTATGGTTACTGTTTACATCCCTGAAAAATAAATGTTCAATCAATAAGCCATCCTTATTGGAAAATTCTATCATGAGATCTCCCATGTGGCTTCCATCCCCATGGCCATATTTTCTAACTAGTGATCCTCCTCCTTAGTTTCCAATTTTTGCATTCAAGTCATCAGTAATCTTGATTGCATGTTTCATCAATTTCAGACTGAAAAGGTCGGTAAAAATCCTCAATGGCTTTATTGTTAGCATTAGTGGTTGGTGTGTAAATTTGAATAATAACTTTATTAATTATTCATCCTTGTAGGTGTAATATATCCTACACCTAACAATGGTGAACATTGGAATCGATGTTGAAACATTCTCTTTTTTAACATGAAAGTCATCCATTCCTTTCAAATTTGTTACTCTGGTATGTAAATCATATTATTGTGACATTCAAAATGGCCAATACCAGTCTATTTCAGTTCAATAACACCTAGAGTGTTTGATCTTTATGTGTTCCATTTTTTCATGGCTTCCAATTTTTCTAGATCCATATTTCATGCATCCCATCTTCTTGTTAGTGGTTATTGCAGTACTGCTGTTTCTTCTCATTTTGAGTCATTGCCACATCAACAAGTATAGGTCCTGAAAACTTTATATCACTAAGGTCAACTCTACTTTGAGGAGACAGCTCTTCCCCAATTATATTTTGAGTGTCTTCCAACTTGAGGGGTTCATCATCCTGCACTATATGAAACAATATTCCACTGCTATCAATGTGCTCCACAAACACCACTATTTTTTTCAGATGTAGATTGGCAGGTTATTCTTTCTAGTCTATTTAGCTTGTAAGCTTTTCTGAAAATTTTCCACCACGGGTAACTATGCTTGTGTTTGAAATACCAGTGGTATATCTCACAGGATCATGATGACTTTCAAGTTATGATAGTTCAAGAACCTGACATGTCTGACAACTTGGCATGCTAGCCTACTTCCGAATGGCCAGCACATCTCTCTTCTTGCTTTCTCTAGTTTCTGTAGACCACTGTACCTGAGCATGCATGGCTTAGGAGGTTGTGGAGTTAATTCTTGCTTCCTGGAGTAACCCTTAACCAATGACCCATAGGAGTTGTTGGACAAATAGCCACACTCCCTCACATTCTGGGCAGAATAACTAGTGGATTTTCTACAGTGTCTACAGTAAGATTAACCTTCAGTTGCTCACAATTTTAAATTGTTTGATAATGTACTTTTCATTGGCTGCCTTCTTTCCCTTTTCTATTTCCCATTTCCTTATTGATATCTCCCCAGAAAATGGCTTAATTAAAACCTTTGTCTCAGGATCTAATCCTATGGGGAACCCAAACTCAATCACACAAGACATTTGTCAAATCATGGACTTAGTGGTTATATCTATTATATGTGTAGGTCATGGAAGAGGACAATTCATACCATCCCTTTGAATAGTCACTCGGAGTGCCAACTGGGTCCCCAGCATAGATCCTGGACATCAAAACTCACTGTTTCCTGTATCATAACACTTCCTTTTAGACTTCAGTCATTCAAAAAACTCAACAAATAGCTTGCTGTCTCACTTCAAATTTTGTAGTGTGCAAATATGGCTATGTTTTCATTGTGTGTTTAGCCCTGGACAAATCAGCTTTGACCAGGAAGGTGAAGTCATGTGGAAAAACAAACCAAAAACACTAGCAGCTGTGTGTTGTGGAAGAAAACCCTGTGGATGAAGTGCAATTTTTAGGGAACAGAGACCAGTAAGATAAACCAATAAGTGTCCACTGTTCTGATGTTAAGGAGAACCCTGGTGAGGCAGTAATTAAGCACTTAAGGGCTAATCAATCAGCAGTTCAAACCCACCATCTTCCCCAAGGAAGAGTTACGATGTGGCAGTCTGACCCCCTTAAGATTTGCATTTATTACCACTACCAACTGATCTGAGAGGGATAGCATTAGGGGATCCTGGATCGCATTCTTAACGAGCTCTAATGGCAGAGTGGACTCCTCATTGATCTCCTAACCGCAAAGAAAGTGGTTCTAACCTATCAGTTGGTCCATGTGAGAAATATGAGTTTGTCTGCTCTGGTAAAGATTTAAGCCTTGGAAAAATCAAAGGGTGAAGTTCTATTCTATCTTGTATGGTCTCTATGAGTCAGCTTCAACACAATGATAATGAGTTTGCTTTGGAATTTTGGGATAGAATAGGAGAAATATGTGCAACAAAGTTTAAACTTATTTTAAATGTTCAGTGGTATTGCTCAGAGAGAGATTCTTGGAACCCACAAGACTGTTGTCCTTAGGCACCTTCAGATCTGGAACTGAACTCACTCCCTTGGCTCAATCTTCAGCCAAACAATAGGTAGATCTATAAGGTAAAAAGTAACACTAATCAACTATTTGAATCAAAAGGATATAATTTATTCAAAGATAAAGTTCAGAAGGGTCAGGAAAGAAGGGGGAATGGAAACAGGAAATACAAGGAGGAAGTGCGATAAGTGATATTACGTTGAGCAGATTGCAGTCAATATCATGAAGCAAAATATGTGTGAACTGTCAAATGGAAAACGGATGTATTCTGTAAACCTTCACCCAACTCACAATAAAGAGATTTTTTGTCACCCTTGGAAACCTATGAGGCAATACTATTCTGTCCTATAGGGTACCCATGAGTTGAAATCAACTCAGTGGCAATGGGATATTGATACTGATGCTTTCTGCCGATTCTAAAAAATAGGGTTATTAGCAATTATTGTGGAAATAGCATGAATGAGACTATGTAAATGGGGTTGGTTACAGATAAATTCTTGTAAATGTTAAAGGATAAGTGATTGAGGATGGACTTACCCAAAAAGAGAAAATTATTGCAAGACTTTGTTCCAGGGATAAAATAAAAATAGGTTTCCTGTGGGTAAGACTTAAGCCTATAGATATGGAATTTAAGGAACTGGTATTCCATGATGGTCACCTTCCCGACACAATCACTCAAGACAAAAAGTGGGTGTATAAAGAAATGAGGTGAAGAAAGCTTATGGAGCCTAGCTATCAAAAGATAAGGAGTCTAGGGTTTTAAAAACTAGAAGGTTCACAAGTGGCCATCTAGCTTAGAAGCAATAAAGCGCACATGAAAGAAGCACACCAGCCTGTGTGATCACAAGATGTAGAAGGGATCAGGTATCAGGCATCAAAGAACAAAAAAATCATATCATTGTGAATGAGGGGGGGTACAGTTAGGGGATCCAAGATCTATCTGTAGGCAACTGGACAACCCCTTACAGAAGGGTCGCTGGGAGGAGATGAGCCAGTCAGGATGCAGTGTAGCAACGATGAAACATATAACTTTCCTCTCATTCCTAAATGCTACCGCGCCCACTATCATGATCCCAATTCTACCTTACAAACCTGGCTAGACCAGAGAATATACACTGGTCCATATAGGAACTGGAAACACAGGGAAACCAGGACAGATGAACCCTTCAGGACCAGTGCTGAGAGTAGCAATAACAGGAGGATGGAGGAAAGGTGGGGTAGAAAGAGGGATCTGATTACAAGGATCTACATATAACCTCCTCCATGAGGGAGGGACAACAAAAAAGTGGGTGAAGGTAGATGTCGGACAGTGTAAGATAGGACAGAATAATAATTTATAAATTATCAAGGGTCCATGAGGGAGGGGAAGGGGGAAGGAGGGGAAATGAGGAGCTACTACCAAGGGCTCAAGTAGAAAGCAAATATTTTGAGAATGATGATGGCAACAAATGTAAGCAGTGGATGTATGTATAGATTGTGATAAGAGTTGTAGGAGTCCCCAATAAAATGATTCTTTTTAAAAAACCTCAAAGAGCAAAACACACTATGGTTTATTGTACATCAATGATACTTCAATAAAATTACATAAAAAAGGGGAAAAAGAAATGGAATTTAAGGTAAAGAAAGTATTCCCTTTGAGGACCATATTGCAAATATATATTTAGGCAGGCAATTAGATAAAGACATTTTAAGTCTGGGCTTCTATACCTGCCATCTGTCTGTTATGAATAGTATAATTAGCAACTAGAATCTCTCACACAAAATCAACTCAATATGGTATTTCTGGTCTGACCTCCGTGGTGTTCTACTCTGCTTTGATGGAGCTCATCATATCATGACTCTATAACAAGATTGAGGAGTTATTTGCATTCTTATGTGGAAGGTAAATCTGTTTGGCCATTCTGTTAGACTAGTTCATTTTCTTTCCTACCATCCCATCTGCCATTTTAATTCAAAACAAGGAGAAAAGCATGTATGTGCCTTTTGAGGAAGGAGAAGATTTTGGTGTGGAAGAAATTCTCTTCTAGACTGCAAGGTAAGTATTTACCCCCTCTAGCCCTGTTGGAGGAGGGGAAAAGGAAGAGAGACAAGGCAAAGAGAACAACATAGTTAGTTTCATGCCTCCTTACTTGACCTGGGGATTGAGGGGAATATCAGTGACTATGGACCTGTTGTGCTCCCCATTTGGAAGCATGAAGAATAGAGGCTGCCAGGCAGAGCAGCCCTCTGGGAAGTCACTGAAGACAAACATATAGAGAGTGCCATCAAGTCTACTGTGATCCATGGAGACCTTATATGAAATGGAATGGAGTGCTGTCTGACCTTGCACCATCGTCACACATTCCTGAATGTTGAAGTCCATTGTTGCAGCGATTAGGTCAATGTGCCTCAATAAGGATCTCCCATGTCCCTCTATTTCATCAAATATGATGTCTTCCTCTAGCAATTGTCCCCTGATAGTGTGTCCAAAACACATTAGTCAGTCAGTGTTCTCTTGTGATCCATAAGGTTTTCTTTCAGTAATTTTTGGAAGTGGACTAGCAGGCCCCTCTTCCTTGTCTGTCTTAGTCTAGAAGCTTCACTGAAACCTGTCCACCATGGGCAATCCTGCTGGTATTTGAAATTCTGGGAACAGAACTTCCAGCACCATAACAATACACAAACCACTATAGTACAACCAACTGACAGATGAGTGGAGGATATCTATATCTATATATGGAGAGAGAGAAAGTAAAACTGGCAATGCAGTCTGATTAGGCAGTATTCTGATAATCTGCTGCTAACAGAAAGTATCCCCACAAATAACATCTTAAAGTAATGATAATATCAATTTTGCTCACAAATCTGCAATCTGGGCAGAGCTCAGTGAGGACACTAGTTTTGGCTTCATCAAGCATTAGCTGGGGTAGCTCAAAGGACAGAGGCTGCAGCTCTCTTAAGACTCACTCCCTCACACGACTGATACTTCTATTGGTTGGAGCTCAAGAAGAACCCTGTATGTGACATTTTCATTTGGCTTGGTCTTCCTTGCAACATCCTGACAGGGTCCCAATGGTGAACAACCCAATACGACCAGGTGGAAGTCACAGAGCAACACTTCTGCCATAGTCAAAGGCCTGCCAAGATTCAAGGAAGAGGGAAAGCAGGCCCTGTTTCTGGAAAAATGAACACAAACTCATCTTGTAACAAGAGAATGTGCGATGTGCAACATTAGGACAGTCATCTTTGAAGGACACAACCTGCCATGAGCCAAGATACAGAGACAGATTTCTACGAAAACGAAAGGGCAGGACTTAGACTTAAAGATAAAGCCACAGACTTCATAGGACAAGAGCAATAGGGAGACAAGCAAAGGAAAGCTCTAGGACGCAAGCCTAACATGGCTAAAGATAGGGACAATGTCAGGACTGAACTGGAAGCAAGCAGACACCTGTGCAAGGCAGAACCCGTGAAGTTGTGAGTGCCTTCAAAGCTAAGTCAAAGTACCTTGGGGCGTGAGCAGGGAAGGAGCAGGAGAAGGAATTAATGGGTAGGTTTATGGAATTTGTAAGTCTGGAGACAGAGCATCAGGAATAGCTGGGTTCTGGCACTCAGTTGAGACCATCAGAGTTTGAACCTTTTCCTTTCAGAGCTGTTTCCTTTTGAGTTTCACGCAGGCTTCCTGATGACAGCTGTAGTTTTATCTAGAAGCTCAGGAATTCTATTAGAGAGAGGCTCTTTTCCTTTCTAATCATTGGTGGTACTATCAGGTAAGCATTGGATTGCTAACTGCAAGGTTGGCAGTGCTACCCTACCAGCTACCTCATAGGGAAAAAGATGGAACTTTCTGCTCACATAAATATTTACAGTCTGAGAAACCCCACAGGGACCTTCTATGATTCAAAATGGACTCATTGGCAATGGGGCAATTGTTTCTGGGGCATTTTTTAGGGTTAGATATCATTAACCTAGCATGAGTCTCATACTGAGTCTGACCCAGTCCCTTTGGACAGAGGAAAGTCATGCCCTGACTAGCCAGGCCTGGAGCTGGCAGATTGGGTCAATGCCAGCAGAAGCATGGAGATGGAGCATGGTGGAAGAGTGATCCCAAAGATATAAGCCATGTGCTGTGAGTGGAAGAAGGGCAAATGAATGCTTCATTAATTAACCAGTCATTGACAAAATGAGGTTGCATGACAAATGGCTCCAAAACCCAGCAGTTCAACAAACAGCCCAACCCCTTCCCTCCCACACACACAGTTCTTAAAATTCAGGGTCAGGGAGATTAACTGGAACTTTGAACTTGGCACTTCAGGGCTTGGAAGAGGTGACAGTGCATGTAAAGGCCTTGGGGCAGGAGAGATCTTGGTGTGACTGAAAGCCCAGAAGAAGACTAATTTGGGGGAGGTGAGATAATAGGAATGGAGTTTTCAGTGAGCATTTCCTTGAGAGCCTTCAAGCGAAAGCGATTTTTCTATATTCATGTTTTAGAAGTAGATCTCCACCCATTGGGTAAAGCTTTGGGTATTGGATTGGTGTCGGTATGCAGGGAAAAAATAAATGGGCTTGTTATGGATTAGGAGCCTGTGGTAGTCACCTAATCTTGTGTCAAGTTAAGGATTAGGAGTGTAGGCGTGGAGTTTAGGCTGCCAATCTGGAGAAAGTCAGTGAGATTTTTATGTGGGCATAGCCTCCTTCTGAGAACTCTGAGAAATCTGGTACTTCCTCCTTGGAGGTGGAAGACACCTCTCTCTCTCTCTCTCTCTCTGCTACTCCTTGGGAGACATTGCAGAAGGCAAGCCAAATGGATGCGACCAGACCTCTGAAGCCAAAGAAGCCTCAGAGAGATCGCTGCCAGCACTGAGATGCTTACAATGCCACTGGATCCACAAGACTTTCCACCCATTGGCCTGTGAGTATCCTGCATTCAGCATCACTGCACATGTTTTATGGGTCTGAAAAGGAATTTATAGATTGGTATCAGACATATGGGCTAATATCAGACTTATGGATTTGATGTGCACTGGGCTGGGACGTTTGCTTAATGTACAATTACTGTTTGATATAAAACTCTCTCTCTGGATTTATAAGGTAGAATTAGACCAGAACATGTACTCTGGTACAGAGAGGAGCTGGAAACACAGGGAATCCACGACAGATGATCCCTTCAGGACCAGTGGTGAGAGTGGCAATACCAGGAGGGTGGAGGGAAGGTGGGGCAGAAAGGGTGAATCGATTACAAGGATCTACATAAAATCTCTGCCCTGGGGGACAGACAACAGAAAAGTGGGGGAAGTGAGATGTTTGACCTGTAAGATATGACAAAATAATTTATATATTACCAAGGATTTATGAGGGAGGGGGAGGAGGATGGTAGTGGGGAAATGAGGAGCTGATACGAAGGGCTCAAGTAGAAAGCAAATATTTTGAGAAGGATGAGGGCAACACATGTACAAATGTACTTGACACACAATGGGTGGATGGATGATGGATGGATGGATGGATGGATGGATGGAATGACTGTGATAAGAGTTGTATGAGCCCCCAATAAAATTATCAAGGGTACATAAGGAGGGGGGAGTAGGAAGGGAGGAGAAAAATGAGGAGCAGGTGCCAGGGGCTTATGTGGAGAGCAAATGTTTTGACAATGATGAGGGCAATGAATGTATAAATATGCCTTATAATGGATGGATGGATGGATTGTGATAAGAGTTGTATGAATCCCTAATATAATGATTAAATAATAGGGAAATGATTTTTAAAAACCACCAACTCTCTCTCATACACATGCGTCTCCCTCGATTTTCCTCTAGCATACCCAGACTAATACACAGTTTGCCCCTGTCCTATAGGGCCGCTATGAGTTGGCATGGACTTGAGGGCAGTGGGTTTGTTAGGGCTTTGGAGTTCAGCAGGCCTTTGTTGGTGTGTTTGAGTCTATTTTTGTAGCTGTTGTGTGCGGGTCAGTGGCTCATCTTCCAGCACTCTATAGGACCATATTTTGTTGTGACCCATAAGGCTTTCATTTGTTAATATTTGGAAGTAGATCACCAGGTCTTTCTTCCTAGTCTGCCTTAGGCTAGAGCAGTGGTTCTCAATCTGTGGGTTGTGACCCCTTTTGGGGTCCAGCGACCTTTTAACACGAGTCACCTGATTCATGGCAGTAGCAACATTACAGTTATGAAGTAGCAAGGAAAATGATTTTATGGTTGGGGGTCACCACAACATGAGGAATTGTATTAAAGGAAGGTTGAGCACCACAGGGCTCGAGGTTCCACTGAAGCCTGCCCATCATTGCTGACCCTTCTGGGGTTTGTCATATCGGTGGCACAGCTTCCAATTTCACAGCAGCACTCTAGCTACCACTGCACCACGAACTGATAGACAGGTGGTGGACTGTTCTTAAAAGCCACCTGATTTACGATGCTTTGTTTTGACAGCCCTGGAAAATGGATACAGAATCTAGTTTCATAGTCAATGCAAGACACACCTTGGGGCAGTAGGGATGGCATGAAGTGAATAGATTCAAAGTATATTTTAGGGAGAGGAAGGATGACAGTTAATGCCTGGGGGGTGTGCAAGAAGGAAGGAAGCAGAGACACCATTGATATTAAGTGCCTGAGTTAAGACAGGAATTTCCAGGGAAGCTGGTGGGTCATGATGGGAGAATTTCACACTCCCCGGGGACAGGGGGAGCATTGATTAGTTCATATGTCTGCGCATCTTCTCAGACAATAGAGGCTTTGTCATCCTCAAATGAAGCATGCAGTTGGAGCTCAGAGAGGGCATGCAGTGCAAATGAAGACTGGCTTGGTTGAGATGGGTGGACCAGGACCACTAGTCAATTCTGAGGAGCTTCAGAAAACCTGCCCAGTGTCTCTTGGAGAGTGGGCATGTCTCATGGCCACAGAGGGCCTTTTAATGTTTCACCTCCCACTGCAGCAGCGAGAGGCTCTATCAGCTCATCCTGGAAAGGAAACATACTACCTGCCATCAGGTTCATTTCTTCAAAAAGGATGGAAGAATACAAATGAAAGACTACAGTTTGAAGGGGTCTTAGGCAGACTATCAGGCTCATTAAAGCTTCATTTATTAAAACTTCATTATTCAGAGACATTCTCCCAGTAGGATGTATGCTGGGGTGGGGGTGGGCATGAGGAGGAAGGCTTGGAGCAGGGTAGGGGAACAACCCCACACCCCCAAAAAATACCTTCCCAAGAAGCAATTCCAGTGGGCACAGATTAGATAGAAGTTTCATCCTCTGGTCACTTGATGTTTGTCCCTCTCTTTTATCTGAATGCTCTTTCCACATTGCTCAGATGAAGCATCAAATTTATATTAAAATGCAAGTTAGGAAGCATCATCCCCAACCAACCGTGTTCATCAAAATGGTAGTGCTCTCTCCGGGTACCCTGAGTTCAGTTTGTCAACAAGCTGAAGCAGTTGAGCTGGGGCTCTGTGAGGCCCAGGAGCATGAGTTCATTAATATCCGACCCATAATGCCTAGCTGGGTTTATGCCAACAAAGCCCTGTCACTCCTTACCTTAGGATTTACTCACTCTTTGAAACAGGCATTTATTTACACACAGTTTGACCTCATGATGGTGTTCAGCAGATGTGGATCTTACTTATTTGCATTGTTCTGTGACAGTTGCAAAATTCGTTAGTGGCTCAGGGATCAATCCTCTGTGGACTGCCCCGAAGCTAGATGAAGCAAGCGGGTTCTCCCTGATTCATCCTCCCTCCTTAGCAATGCTTGCTAGTCAGGATAACATAGTGCCCATTAAAGAAACTGCCTGTGTCACTTTAAATTTGTGACCTGGGCGGGAGGGAGGGTCATGATCACAAGTGACAGAAACTGACGCTTGACTAACTTAGGGGAAAAGGCCTAATGGTGGATAAATGTTGGGAAGACAAGAAAATGTGGCAAATGCCTGGGCAATCTCAGGGCTGTGAAGCAGGTACTGGTGAAACACTCCTCCTGAGGCCAAAGCGTGCCCTCTGTAGTACATTAAATCACATTCACACACACCCATTCATGTTCACATGGGACCTGAGGCTATGGCCTTACTTGGAGAGGAGGTCTTGGCAGATGTGCTTAGATAAGTATTTCAAGAGCTCCATCTTTCTGGGTTTAGATTTCAGATGGATACTACATGCACTGATTGGTGTGTTCTTATAAGAAGAGGAGTGGGCACACAGAGACCCCGTGTGAAGACACAGGCAGAGATTGGATCAGTGAATCTATAAGCCAAGAAATATCAAGGATTAGCAGCAGTGACGGGAATCAGAGAGAGGCTACTTTGATTCTCCTTCAGAGTTCTCAGAAGGAATGAATCTTGCCCACACCTTAATTTTAACCCATTGTCCTTCAGAAAAGTGAGAGAACAAATGCCTGCTGTTTAAGTCACTCGATTGGTAGCCATTTGTTACAGCTACCCAAAAGAACCATTATGGATTGATCTGTAGCCCCCTCAAAATATGTGAGAAATTTGAACCTTGGTGGACATGATCCTGTTTGAAAAGAAGGGAGTTCTTTTGTAATATAAATGAGGCCGTATGGCCACTGGAGATCCCTTCATAGAGGGGTTTAGAAGAGGAGATGGGTCAGTCAGGGTGCGAGGTAGTACCGATGAAGAACACAGCTTTCCCCCAGATCCTGTATGCTCCCTCCCCCCAACTACCATGATCCAAATTCTACCTTGCAGGGCTGGATAGGGCAGAGGTTGTACACTGGTGCATATGGGGGCTGGAGGCACAGGGAATCCAGGGTGGATGATACCTTCAGGACCAAAGGTGTGAGGGGCGATGCTGGGAGAGTGGAGGGTGAGTGGGTTGGAAAGGGGGAACTGATTATGAGGATCCACATGTGACCTCCTCCCTGGGAGATGGACAGCAGAGAAGGGGGGGAAGGGAGAATCGGGATGAGCAAGATATGACAAAATAACAATGTATAAATTACCAAGGGTACATGAGGGAGGGGGGAGCGGGGAGAGAGAGGAAAAAAAAGAGGACCTGATGCAAAGTGCATAAGTGGAGAGCAAATGCTTTGAGAATGATTGGGGCAGGGAATGTGCGGATGTGCTTTATATAATTGATGTATGTATATGTATGGATTGTGATAAGAGTTGTATGAGCCCCTAATAAAATGTAAAAAAAAGAAAATGATTAGGGCAAAGAATGTACAGATGTGCTTTATACAATTGATATATGTATATGTATGGATTGTGATAAGAGTTGTATGAGTCCTAATAAAATGTTAAAAAAAATGAGGCCATATGAGAATAGGCTTGAGCCTAAACCTAAACACTTCTGAGTTAAAGGCCAGGATAGACCCAGTAACACACAGTACGGGGAGAAAGATAGCGAGGAATGCCAAGGAACTTTCTGGTATCCACAAAGAAGGACCCTGACCTAGAGTCGCACCCCAAATTTGAACCTGTAAGCTCCAAAGCAGGGGGAAAAGTGTTTTAAGGCTACTGACTTGTTGGATAATTTTTGGTTAAGGAGATTAAGACAGGAACTTAAGACATCCTCCAATCCTTCCTCTGGCTTCGTTCCATTTTTCTCACATTCAAGAGTCCTCCTAGAGGATTCAGTCAGGTTGTTGTTGTTGTTGTTGTTGTTCAGTGTCATAGGGAGGGTTTGGATTCATTGTGACCATACATACAACATAATCATACACTGCCCGGTCCTGTACCATTCTCACCGTTGTTCTTAAGTTTGAGCCCATTGTTGCAGCCACTGTGTCAATCCCATTTGTTGAGGGCCTTCCTCTTTTCATTGCCCCTCTACTTTCCAGAACACGATGTCCTGCTCCAGGGACTGATCTCTCCGGACAACATGTCAAAGTTAAGGCGAACTCTCATTATCCTTGCCCTGAGGAACATTCTGGGTGTACTTCATCCAAGTTAGATGGGTTTGTTCTTTTGGCAGTCCAGGGTACATTCATTACTCTTTTACATCACTACTAATCAAATATATCTATTCTTCTTTGGTCTTCCTTATTCAGTGTTCAACTTTCACATGAATATGAGACAGTTGAAAATACCATGGCCTGGGTCAACCCGCCCCAGTCCTCAAAGTAATCTCTTGCTTTTCAACACTTTAAAGAGGTCTCGTGTAGCAGATTTGACTAGTGAAATGTGTCATTTGTTCTCTTCTCTGCTGCTTCCATGAGAATTGATTGTGGATTCAAGCAAGACAAAATCCTTGACAATTTCGATCTTTCCTCCATTTATCATGATGTTATCAATAGGTCCAGTTGTGAGGGTCTGGGCTTTCTATACATTGAGTCATAATCCAAACTGAAGGCTTTAATCCTTCATCTTCATCAGCACGTGAATCAAGTCCTTCTCATTTTCAGCAAAATTGTGTCATCTGTATAATGCAGGTTGTTAATAGGCCTTCCTCCAACCTGATGCTCCATCAGGCACTGCCCCTTAATGAGTTTAGGTCATGAAGGAAAGTCCGCCATAGGCACATTGATTATTACACTACCACCCTCACATAATAAAATCAGAGAGAGAAAATTTCCCCAAAGCAATGGAAAGCTTACTAGAGAAGTGGAGGGTGCTAAAAGCCAAAGGTGACACAAACTGGAAATCAATACTAGTTTTCAATACCTGCAGTCATCTAATAGTTCACTGCACTATCTAAGGAAAGTTGAGGAGAACTGGGGCAATTCCATTAAAAAAAAGACAATGCAGGGTATATAAGTCCGTCATTCCTCTGGAGAAGAAAAACACATAGTTGGGTTGTAGAGCTTTGTTTGCTAATCAACCGAATGTAGTTGTAAGGCAGGGGTGTGTGTGTGCGCGTGTGTGTGTGTGTGCGTGCGTGTGTATGTGTGTTGAAGGGAGGGGCTTGCCATTCTATTTCATAGCCAGGAGAAAGATGAGCCTCTTCCCATATCTTTTGCTCTGTGGCAAGTTACTGATCTACAAGGAACTTTTATTTGACAAGGACATTGCCGAGCAAAAAACGGGAAGCTTGTGTTCATCTCTGCTGAGAGGTGGAGTCAAAGAGATGGGCTTTATGACAGACACCCTGATCGTGCAACCAAACTATGAAATGGCCTCATACATTCAACACACATTTGCTGCACCTTCCCAGTGTGCTGCCCAGATATTACCAGGCAGAGTGTTTTATGGGCAGCATTTTAGAGTTAGGCAGGCAGAGGGAGTGTCTTTGTGGGTGTTGCCTTTACCAGTCCTTGGATTGTTCTGGGACAGGCATGTCTTTTTCCTCTAAAGTAACTGATTGCGTGTAAAGAAGGAGTCTCCTCAGTAAGACGGGTTGAACCAAACCCCACCTATGACAATCATCTCAATTGGAACACATAGCGACCCTATACAAATACCTGTAGGGTTTCCAAGTTTGTAACTCTTTTGGGGGGGGTCAACTACCATATCCTTCTCTTGCAGAACCACTATAGAGTTGAGTGTTGTGTTAGCAGCTGAATGCTTAATCACTGTGCCCATTTTGTTTGCTGAGCCGCCCTCAAAACACTGAACAGGTTTTCTGGGTACCAAGCATGTCCACTTCTATATCATGCCTAGGGTGTTTTCTCCAAGTTGATAGGAGGTGCAAATCAGTTACTAGGGGTTTGGCAGAGTCAGTATGGAAACTGGGAGGGTGTGTGAAATTTGAACCAGAGTAGAACAATTCCAAGACACTTCCTAGGGATTCCTGGCATATAATATGCAAATGATAGTCAAGATATATAACTGTGTCTCTGTTCTTGGTTCTGTCAGTACCTGGTGTGGCCACAAAGGAGAAACCTGGTCTCCTGCTATTTTGAGCATCTAGTGTGAATGACAGGAGATAAGTCACATGCTAATGAACCCTGGTGGTGTAGTAGTTAAGCACCATGGTGCCCGGCTATCAAAGCATATAGCGTCTGGGGTCTTAAAGGCTGGAAGATAAACAGGGGGCCATGTAGATAAGAAACAACAAAGTCCACATGGAAAAAGCACACCAGCCTACACCAACATGATCGCTGAAGACAAAGCGGGTGCATAAGCACATGTGAGCATGTTTTCTTGATGTGCACTCACCCTTTACATACAACTCTCTTATACATACGTGTTTCTGTGGATTTGTTTCTCGAATGCACCCAGACTAACATAAGCAGCGTGGAACGCATTTTAGAAGCCTAGACAAGGGCAGGGCAGGATATTCGGAGGGACTGGATCCAGAATTAGAGAGGAAGGAGCCCTGGTGGCAAAACGGGCTGCTAGCTCCCTGTCCCAAGGGGGACAATGAGACTGCTGGCTCCCATGAACATTTACAGTCTTGAAAACTCCATATAGGGTCACTGTGTTTGGAATCCACTGGACGGCAGTGACCTTTTGGGATTGAAGGTGGAAGCCACCAATGACTTCCTGCCAGTGAGCCAAGGAGCCTCCGGAGAGTGCGTGAACTTCTGGAATGCAGTGAACAACCTCTGCACATCTGCTTTTCGTGCTGCCCAAGTCATGCCCTTGGCCTTTGCTTAAACATATTCATCCAGAAGTGAACCATCACAGCTGCTCCCTCGGGAAGCTGGGGGCTGAGCTCTCTGGTTCCACTCTGTCAGCATTTCTGGTCCGGGTACCTCCCCTCTGCTCCGGCACAGGCAATGTGCTTTTGGAAGCAGTGCTCCCTGGGTAGTGGGTGTGATTTGCCTCCTCTGGCCTAACATGATGAATGCTGAGAGGGGGTGGATACTAGGGGGTTAAACTCCCTGAACTTTACCTAGCCCAGGGGAAAACTTATTATTTAAAGTAAGCTTTAGACAGAATCTTTAGAAAGAGAAATGGTTAAATTTATGTACACAATTACTCCCCAACACATAGGCTCAACCTCATAGGCTGTGGATGACCTTGAGCAAGTGCTCAGTCACAATGGGTTTCTATCAGGATTGAGAGTTCAGCTCTCTCAACTCTCCAACTGGTTATTAGCACCATAGTCTCGTTTCTATTTTTGTATTTACTTTGTTTTGAGGGGGAAAAGACTCCCAATCCAACTATATTTTATTAGGAACTCCTTTGCTAAGTTTTACACAAGAAAAAGGCACAAACTGCTGTTCTGGATGAAGGAGAGCATCCGCATGAGGCCACAATGGTGTCGGAAGGACCCACAGCCACAGTGACTTAAATAAAATGACACCCATTCTGTCCTGCTGACTCTGACTCATAGTGACTCTGTGTAGGGATCCTGAAGTTGCTACCTTTACAGGAAGCAATAACCTCATCTTTCTCCTGTGGAATGACTAGTGGCTTTGAACCAGCGACCTTGCTCTTAATAGTCCAACACTATCCAGCATTACCACCTGGGCTCCTGAAAACTTAAATAAGACATAGAAAACAAACAACTTTGTCACAAAATTGTGACTGAAGACAGATCAATTCATGGAGTTTCAGGAGGGCCTGTGAGAGCATGAGCGGGACCTTCATTGGGATGTGCACACTACCGTATATCGTTGAGTGTGGCCCGGGGAGTGGATGCAAGCACACTGCCTGAGGGACAAGCTTTCCACTGCCAGTCAGCAGTAAGAAAGAACTCAATGGTGGCTGAATCTGTGGCCCCTCAAAATGGATGTAGGGTCTCCACATAGACTCTCACTGTGAGCCACAGCCTATTGCTCAAAATTTAAGCTCAAATACGACTTAAACGCCAAACATTCTGTTTCCTTAAAATAGGGTACTGCCAGGAACAGCTAGAAGTCTGCATGACCTATCAGATCTCAACGCCGATCTCAAATCACTTCACATGATCCATTCTACCAGGCATGTCAAGGACAACTAGAGGTCTGCATGAGCGAGCCCAAATCGCCTCCTCACTTACCCATTCCAGAGGCTGTGCCTGTATAACCTATCGACTAACACATTCCCATATGCCGTGGTTATGAAACCAACCATCATGCTGGAATAAGGACCAATCACGATGCAAGGGTCAGGGTCAATGGGAAAGCAAAATAGGGGCTGAGGGGAGCCAAGAGGGGTCGCTTCACTCAATCCCTAAACCTGATCTAATGTCACTAGACTGGGGTCTTCCTCACATCTCAAGGGCACCCGATTCATGATTGAAGTGAATTGTGCTTATTCAATCTTTGTTCTGCTTGCTGTCCTGCTGTGCTGCATCCTCTTCTTGCTTTTTTGTGCATGGCTCCCTCTGTTGTGGTGACAAATGGCTTGAGAGGGATTTGACATAGGGAGAAAGCCCACCCACATCAACTGTCACCAGAAGCAGACACTAAGTCCATTTCTCTCACCTCACAGAACTATGCACACCAGACACTGGTAGGGCTGTCTGGGAGGGGAACCCTTAGTGCAGTGGTTCTCAACCTGTGGGTTGCGACCCCTTTGGGAGTCATATGACCCTTTCACAGGGCTCACCCAATTCATAACTGTAGCAAAATTACAGTGATGAAGTAGCAAGAAAATCATTTAATGGTTGGGGGAGGGGGGCATCACCACAACAAGAGGACCTGTATTAGGAAGGTTGAGAACCACTGCCCGAGTGTGTTTAGGACTTTGCTGCCCTCAAGGTCATCAGACATTCCTGAAGGCAGAGCCACTGCAGGAAGCCCTTCTGGGAAATGCCCTGAAGACAGGTCTCAACCAACTCCACCCTCACCCTCTGAGATCCTAATCATAGGACGCATGGAAATGCTCCCTGCCTCTTCGAAGGCTGTAAGTCCATGGGAGAAGAAAGCCTCCTCTTTCTCCCTTGGAGTGGTGGCTGGTGAGTTCAAACTGCTCACTTTCTGGCTAACATAACCCACAGACCAGCTCCCCCTGAGCTCAGTTTGGTTTGCCGCACAGCACACATTGTTTGGAACCTTCTGAAATAGCTATGCACATGTGCAGGTTGGGGGGATTTCGCACAAGATGCAGTTTTCCACCCTCTCTTGGCAAAAATAATTTTTGCAAAAGGCTTGTATTCTCTTCTGGATCTGAGTAGCAGCTACTCTCATGAAGTCATAGCACATACATTCATGCTACAGTCCTCCCAACTCCCTAATGTCTTACGCCGAGTCTGCTCCATGCTTTTCTGTGTCCTACATGGCAGCTGTAGGCACCCAAGGCATGGGCTCTGCAGCCTGGGTCCAAATCTCTCCTTCCCACTTCCTCACTGTGTGGTCCTAGGCTCATGACTTTAGAGTTGTATGAGCCCCTAATAAATTGTTAAAAAAAATGATCCTCAATTCTATCTGAATCCTTGCCATAGCTCCAAGTTGCCTTAATAAACACGAGCAAGAAAAGTACCTCTGGCAGCAGACCGCTCAGGTTCAAATCCAGGCTCTCTAACTTATTGACTATGTGACCTTGGGCAAACCTGGACCTCTCTGTGCTTCCAAAGATTCAATTTCCAAAAGGGAAGTCATAAGCCAACTTTTCTTATTCCTCACTGGGTTGCTTTGAAGATGAAATGAGACATCTGTCTAAAAATGCTTCTGACCATCCCTTTGTTCTCAGAGCTCCACAAATGCTATGGATTATTGTTATAAGATTATGAATGATTTTTTTCCAAGGGTAGTGCAAAGATTAACATCAGTGCTACTTCTCTCTGACAAAATATCAATACAAATTTCTAAATAGCAGGGTCTGAACGGATGCGCTGTTAACAGCATCTTGCTTTTCTCCCATCACTTGTCACAGTAAATCTGATAAGAAATGCTGGGCTAGGGCTGGCAGCCAAGCCCCTCACTGGCAGCGTGCAGGACCTCAGGTTGTTGACAGGCCAAGGGGCATCACAATGGCAAGAGGAGACTCCACAAAGAGCCCCTGATTCCTCCCCCACGCCCTCCTTCCTCACGTTCAGGGTTAAACGACAAAATACTATTTTTTTGTCACCTGGTGAAATAATGAGCCCCCATTCCCGTTGCCTTGGTATCATCAGAGCGCAACAGCCTCGTGGGGTAATCGCTGTCTCTGTGTTAATGCTGCTCACTTCAAACATTTTCACAGGCCCTGGCGAAATGAAACCTGTGCTTTCTACCTAGGTGGAGTTTGAGGCGATTCAGCCCATTTGCTTCTGCTGAAGAGGCTACCTCAGAAAAACAGGAAATAAAAACATAGAGGGTGCCATTGACATTAGGTTTCTCATTCTCTTCCTTTCTTCCCTACCTTCCTTTCTTCTTCTTGCCCTTCTCTTTCTCTTTTCTTCCTTCCCTCCCTTTGCTCACGTCTTCCTGCCTGCCTTCACCTTCCATCTTCCTTCCCACACTCCTCCATTTCTTCTTCGCTCCTCTCTCCCCACCGCCACCTTTCTCCTTTCCTTCACTGCCTTTTCCCTTCAGCCTCCCAGTCTCCCTCCTTCACTCTCTCCCTTTGCTCCTTCCTTTCCCCACCTTGTTTTGATCCAGTGATTTGTACTCCTTTCTTCCTCTCATCCCACCCCTCCCCATTGCTGGAAAAACATCAGTTCCTTGTGGTGCTGGTTTCTTGGCACCAGACCTTGTTCTTTGGGTGTTCACAAGTTTGCGTCCTGTGTGCAAACATAAGACAGACATATGATCAGGGTGGGACAGAAGATGGGATTGGACAGGTGTACTGCATCCCAAATCTCCAGGAGGCAAAGGTAAAGTCAGGCTCCTGCCTTTAAGGTTATGTCTCCCATTGTAACTGCATCCCACAGAGGCTCCTGCCTCCTGGCAACCTGAGGCCTGCTGCCTGCCTTCCTCTAGCTCCTGGGGAATTGGGGCAGCAGTGGCAAGAACAACAAAAATCCCCAGGAGTTGACAAGAAGGGAGGCTGCCTTGCTCGAGAGATGGCCCCCTCACCCACCTGCATGTTGTTGAGATGCAGGTTCTCATCCCTGTGGCTGGGCAAGAAACGCCCCCTCCCCAAACGCAGTGGCTTCAAACAAGGAACATCATCGTGTGGTTGCTGGGAGGCCACTGGGTGGTGCTTGGAGTCTCCCATGAGTTGGCAGTCACATGGGAGCTGGGGCAGGGGCCTCTGGTGACTCCAGTGCCTACATGTGCACTCAGAGGGCTGGAAGCTGAAGCTGGGTGCTTAGCTGGGTTGTTGGTTGGAGTGTCTCCACGTGGCCTTTCCAGGCGGCTCAGGCTTCTTTCAGCATAGTGTCCGGGTGCTGAGAAGTGTCCTGAGAGGTAGCACGTGGAGGCTGGACATTCTAAGGGTGAGCACTCAAGAAGAAGTCTTTGAAGGGATTTTTCAGAAGCTGTGAAGCACTTTGTGGGAGGGAAGGGGGTTGCCCAAACTAGATGTCACAGTGTCATCTTCTCCATAATCTATTGGTCACAGAGGTCATGGAACATCCCAATTTAAGGGGAAAGGGCATAGACTCTACCTTCCTATAGGTAACCTGTCAAGGAATTTGGGGGTCACATACGAAGACTGGGAGACCCTGGGTGGCACAAATGGTTAAGGACTCAACGTATCAAGATGTGGGCAGTTGCACCCCTCAGAAGAAATAACTAATGGCCTGCTTCTAGAAGCCCACAGGCTTGAGAATCCTGTGATGTGTAGTTTCTCCCTGGCACCCAGGGGGTCCTCTGGAACCAGAACCAACATAACAGCAATGGGTTGGGTTTTTGTTGGTTTTGTTTGGGCTAATATTAAAACGACTAGTATGAAATTATATATGTATTGTGTTTAACTCTCAGGACTCTGATTATGCTGAAGTTGAACAAAACCGTCTGCCTCTTCTATGAACGCCAGCCGATGGAGGCAAAGGGTGAGGGTCTAGAGGAAGAATGAATGTCCCATTCCCGTCCTTATGTTTCAGTTGTCCTTAAAGGGCACAGGGGACAAACCAGACGTCTTTGATATGATTTTAGCCTAATGATGTGCTAGTATGATGATGAGCAGCCTGAAAAGTGGTTTAACTAATGTGATCCAATATTTGAAAAGTTGACGATTTCACATCGAATTTTATATTCTCAGCATCTCAGTTACAAACAGAAAATCAGGCCTTAAAATCCTTGCATTTCCCCAAGGCAACAACAGTCTGGAGCTAGAATTTGAATGTCCCCTGTGGATGAGCTGACATGTGCCTGTTAACCACAGTCCCCATCCATCCCTATTGCCCCCAAAACAGAGGTTGGCTACAAGTATCCTTTATCTATATGGCTAAATAGGTTAGTTAGTTTGGATTGGGTTGCTAGTTTTTCCTGTTTTGTTTTGCTTACTTTTGATTTTTTGGGGGGCTAGGAAATGGTGTGTATTTTGGTACCATGTCTTCCAAAGCGAGAAAACCAAACCCAGTAAGCCAAGAAGGTCAAACAGTCTAGATTAATGATGAAAGGAGGAGCCCTGTTGGTGAGGTAGATTATGAGTTGGACTTCTAACTGCAAGATTAGAAGTTCGAAACTCCCCCCACCCCCACTCCACAAGAGAAAGATGAGATTTTCTACTCCTGTAAAGATTTACAGCCTTGGAAACCCACAGGGGCAGTTCTATACTCTGTCCAAAGGGTTGCTATATGTCAGAATTGATTCCAGGGTAGTGAGGTTGTCTTGATTGATATAAATAATTTTTGGTGAGTATTGAAAAAACCAGTCAATATTATTTTTAATACACATCAAAGAAGGTCCACATTAATTGTTCCCACAACCCTGCCACCTTCTTTCTTTATTCCCTTGCCTCCCACTCTCCTTTCTTCCTCCCTATGGTCTTTTATCTCATTCATTTTCTTTCAAGGGTTAGCCTAGGAGTGGGAAAGTCTGACTAATTCTTAACCAAAAGACTAAATTGGTTTTATTGTTGGTGTTATTACTTGGGTTAAATTTTTTTCTTTTCTCTTCTTCTATTGGTTTGTGTCATGTAACCCAGAAAATGGGGAAACATTTGGAACATCAAAACACTATCCTTTCTCAGTAGACTACAAGCATTAAAGGCAACAGAGATAAATACTCCAATAATAACAATAACATACAAGGATAGCTAGAGAGATAAATAGATAGATAGAAAAACCACAAAATCTGAGCAGTTGTGGGAAGGGGAATGGGAATAGCCCCATGAATAAATATAGGTTTGCCAGAGAATAGTTCTATATACATATTAGCATATACTACAAATATGACCATGAATATAATAGTGCATCCAGGAGGCATAGTTAGGAAATGTCTTCGCTAGAACAAAACCCCTTGAGGGAGCGTGTCCTAAATATCGGGGATCAGGAACATAGCTCTGAGAGACCTCAAGATCAATTGGTACAAACTAGCTCACAAAGACAATGTTCTGTATCCATCAGGGAAGTGACTGGGGTCTTCAAAAGCTAGTGAGTAGCAAACTAAAAGTCGGTTCTTGGTCTCACCCTATGTGTTGGACAGGGTTCTCTAGAGAGACAAAACCATATTGTTAGTAATTATATATAAATATATTTATAAAGCTAGATATGCAATACAAGAAATGAACCACTAAATTATATACAGATAGATAACACAAGAAACTAACAGTTAAATTATAAAACAGTGAGACACTAGCAGTCCTTTAAGGCTTGAGAGCCGCCAGTTGCCAGTCCCTTTCTGTAGAGAGAGCTGGGCTATATATACCCAGGCAGCAAACAGCAAGGCAAGTCACCAATTGTCACCAACTGTCGGTCCCCAGCTCCAGAGACGAACATTCCAATCCTGTGGGATTAAATGGACCTCAACTTACAGCGACAGAGTCCACAAGCTAGGCATCCCACAGGTAGTGTACCCCTTTAAATTGAGGCATAGAACAAGCAAGGCGAGGCTCACGAAGCCATTTATCCCTCTGCCCTTCGATTAATCCTACTTGTGTTTATCGGCCAGCATGGCACAATAAACTATTGCACCATGTCTGGAGCGAATAACATTGAAGAAGCTCAAGATGCCTGGCAACAATTAGTCCAAATCAGTAATGGACTATGCGTACCTCAGCCTCTATGATGCTAAGGTCAGAAGAACTAAATGGTGCCTGCCTATGACAAACAGCTGCTCTGAAAGGAATCATGGTACATGGTCCTAGATAGAGTGGGGAGTAATGTGTAAGAAAACTGAAAGTCATACTACTATTACCAATAGTAATAATAATAATGATAAAAGATGAGGTTTATTGGTTAGATAGACTAGTGAGATCCCCACTACTATGGTCCTTCATCACCCTTCAGGTCTGGAACTGAATTCAACCCCCTGAAAAATAACAGGTTTATAAAGTGAACCTTATGAGAAAAGATTGCAGCCCTCAGTATGGTTTACAACTCAATGTCAAGAAGACACACATCCTCACAACTTGATCAATAGGTACCATGATAAATGGAGAAGTTTGTTGTTTTTTTTTACTTGTTGTTATTTGTTGAAGTTGGCACGGATTTTTTGTCTTGATGAGGTCTATAATCAATGCTCTTGGAAGCTGCAATCATGAGATCAAATGACGCATTCCATATGGATACATTTGGTGCACTATACGTCTGTAGAGTGCTAAAAAGCAAGGATGTTACTTTGAGGACTAAGGTGCACCTTACCCAAGCCATAGTAATTTAAATTGCCTCATAAGTATGTGAAAGTCAGACATTGAATAAGGAAGGCTGAAGAAGAATTGATATGTCTGAATTGTGGTGCTGGTGAAGAATATTGAAAGTAACATGGACTGCCAAGGGAACAAACAGATCTGTCTTAGAAGAAGTATGGTCAGAGGGCTCCTTAAAGGCAAGGATGGTGAGACTTCCTCTCACAAACTTTGGTCATGTTATTAAGAGAGACTAGTCCCTGGAGAATGACATCATGCCAGGTGAAGTAGAGGGACAGTGAAAGAGAGGAAGCCCCTTAAGGAGATGGATTGACAGTGACTGAAACAAGGGGCTCAAGCTTGGGAACAATTAGGAGAATTATTCAGGGCTAGGTAGTGTTTCTGTCTGTTTGGCATAGGGTCAATGTGGGTTGCAACTGGCTCAATGGCACCTGATAAGAACAACTACACCAAAATGAATCATAGCACTGAGGAGCACACATTCCTCAGAACCATCAACCATTCAAAAGCAAATAGGCAGTATTTGCCCAAGGCCAAATTCAAAAGGCAGGCAAGGTTAGGGGAGAAGGGTGAATGAAAACAGGAAGCAGAGTTTCAATGGCATGAGTGATATTACATTGCAGGAGATTGTCATCAATGTCACATAACAAAACGTGTATAAATTGTTACGTGCAAAGCTGATTTTCTCTGTAAACCTTAACCCACCTTACAATAAAAAGTTTCTTTTTTTAAAACAAAGACACCATCGTTCATATTATAGACACAGCCAAAGAAAGATCTCCTGGACAATCCTAAAAGGATCTCCCAAATGATTTGGGTAGTTAGCCCTCCCCAGGGAGTTCTACCCATTGAAACGCCGGGCGGTTATGGCTGCAATTATATTTCAGGCCAGAAGAGGCAGCAGAGGCCTGGTTGTTCAAATGCTACAAAACTACCAGACAATGGGCAAACAGTTTCTTTCCACGGACGACTAGCGGCTCTGTCATATCCATGTCTGGTATTCAACACTTGGCGACAGAATCCAGCCCGCTGGGTTTGGGTGGGGTCTGTTTCTCACCCATGCTTGGCTTGGGATTGTTCTATGGCATCCACAAAGTGGAGTCCTTTCCTTTCTGATGTCCCGAGAAAGCTGTTTTCTCCTTTTTCTCTCTCTGGCCCTCTTCCCAAGAACCCTGGGGTTCACTCTGCTTTCCTCTGGTTGATGTTTCTCAGGCAGTTACTTGACCTCGGTTCATCTACTGCAGGTGACCATTAGCAAGTAACTGTACCGTCCTTGGATGGTATTGTTCATGAGCTAGGCTGCGAACTACGGGTTAAAGGTTTGAGTTCACCCGGAGGTGCCTTCCAAGAAGGGCCTGGTGATATGCCTCTGGAAAAAAACCCACCCCAGCCATGGAAAATTCTAGGGACCGGACTTCTCTAACACACTTGGGCTCTCCATGAGTCCGAGTTGACTCAATGGCAATTGGTTGCTGGTATTCCTGTAAGTAGAAGACAACAATCTTTAAGCAGTCCCTCTTGGATTCATGGGAAGAGGGTGGCTTCCTCTGAGAGAACTTCTCAGGGCTCCAAGGGCTCAATGATCTTACAAAAAATGAGAGAAATGATGAGCCTGATGACAGATGATATTGCTATGCAGGCCTCGTTTCAGGATGCTCAAGTTTCCAGGTCTTTCCCTGACTCACAGTGTAGCCCTGTGAGGTTCCAAATAGAAGGGCACCCTTGCTCCCAGGACCTGGAGCCTTGTAGCTGAGCAGAGCAGTCATGATGAGAAAGAGGACCCAAGGGGGAAGTCAGGGGGCTGCTTCACTTGTCTCAGTGTCAAGCAAACAAATGTTTTGGCAGGAAATTTCTCTTCAAGAGTGTTCTGATTTCTTGAAGGAAATCTTTTTCTGAACCATTTCCTCAGGGGAAAACCACTCAACTACCTCGGGAAGGAAGATTTTTCTCCTTCCAAGCTTACCAGGCTGTGCTAACTCACAGAGGAGGTGTGACTAGCAGGCAATGAAACTGATTTCCAGACTCCTATGAAAATCAGCAAGTGCTCGGCTGCTAAGTGAAAGGTCGGCAGTTGGAAAACCCCAGCTGCTCTGCAGGAGAAAGTGGTGGCTGACTGTGTCTGACAAGATGACAGCTTTGGAAACCCAATGGGGCAGTTCTCCTCTGTGTTCTACAGTTGCTTTGAGTTGGAGTGGACTTGACAGTGATAGATCTGATCTTTTTCCCCATGAAAATCAACTTTCACGAATACATATGCATTCATGGATGTCTGTGTCTGCTTTGGCATGCATGTGCACATATGTGCCTATTTGCACGTGGATGAATACGTCTGTGAATGTGGGCGTCTCTATTTACTTTGCCATGTGTGTGCACATGTCTGCCTTTGTCAGTATGCATGCGGGCTCAGGCAGCATAAAGAGATCACAGAGAAACTTGGAGAGAAAGAGAAAAGTAACCTATTTTCTCATGGGTCTCCCATACCTGACGGTCTACTGGCATCCACCGCCACGAAGACCAGAGGTCACTTCATGCCATGTGTCCAGCTGCACATTGCTGGTTGAGGTCAGTCACCAGGGAGGCAAGTGAGACTGGCCTCGCCAACCTACCACCCACCTGTAGGAGTGATTCCCACCATCTGTCCTGGAGCCCCTCCCACCTTACTCAGCCTCCCTAGACCTTGAGTGAAAGGCGTTTCCAACGTTTTTACATAAAGATTTCTGAGATTGACTGAAGAAATGATTTCATTTGACAAAACAAGAAGCTTTGAATTTAAAGATTTGAGGCAAGTGCCCTTCAGAGAGGGGGCCACAGGACGGGGCCATGCTGCCTTCCGGTATGCACAGGGGTTGCTATGAGTTGGAACCAACTTGATGAGCACCTGCCAGCAACAACAACAACCAGAAGTTGTCCAAACTTCTGTGGCCTCAACTCGGAAATGAGAATATTATTATTGCCTCCTAGAAAGAACTCAAGGTATGTACAATTGGTTAATAGGCGTTTGGAAAGTGAGTACATTAAGTGGACTGATGACATTGATAAGGCAATAAGAAACTGAGAAGGCTTCACTAACAGGTGCTTTCACATCTGTAACCAGTAGATTCCTTCCTTCTTCATCTCTTGCCATCTTAATCAGCTCCCACACTTTCCAGGCAGCTTGGGGGATTAAATGTTCAGTCTGATCCTATTATAAGCCTCAGCCTCAGAATCAGAGGCTTTACCTGAGGTTTGAGGAGCTATACTGGGAATGAGGGAGAGTAACCTGTCTTTTCTATTGCTCTCCTATCGCTCCCTCTTCCCTAGCCCTTCCCTGTCTCTGGGCCTGCCTTTCCTCCCTAGAGCATTGGCTTCTGGGAGAAGGGGATGGAAACAATGAGCACAATGAGCACATTCCTGACCAGGCCTCTTACCATGCTATGTTCCAACCCTCTCTTGGAAGGGCCTCCACGAAGTCCTCTTATGTCATCTCACAATAACTTGTTAGATACCATTGAGTGAGCTCCTGACTCATAGCAAAAGTACACACAAGAGATTGAAGCACCACCTGGTCCTGCACCGTCCTCACAATGGTCCTTGTGTGTGAGCCCATGGTTGCAGCAGTGTGGAGGAGATCCTGTCCAAGAAGGCTGCCAGTGGGTGGGAGGGGCTGCAGCTTTCAGAGACTTTGGAGGATGCCAAGGTGGATAGTTCACGGCGTATCATATGAGGTCAGCCAGCGGGCCTTGGGGGCCCTTCCCATTATCCATAGATATATGAAATAAATGGAGGCCCTCAGCAAGATGGGCTGCAGACACCTCCAGGACTCACTTGATCCTTGGCAAGCTCCCTTAGCCTTAGGACACCACCTGCTGGAACTGTGGCTTTGCTGCCTCTCCTGGCTCTCAACTTCCCTCCTAGAGGACTCCAGCCACCCTTCTCCTTCCAGATCCTTCCAGCAGGAGGCAGATATTGGTCTCTATGCTTTTGCATGTGGCCAGTTTTCTAGGGACAGATCAGCCTCTCCCAAGAATTTGGGTTCACCAGAGTGAGCGTGCCCACAAGTCTGCAGAGCGTACGGCCAGGCCTCTGAAGAGAGAACTGCTGGAAGATTTGCCCCTTTTCAAAAGCGCTAATTCCACAGTTGAGAGCTCGTCTCCTGGGGACTCAGCTTGAGTCTCAAGGAGCACATCCCCTTTGACACTGCTGGCAACTCGAGGTGCTGTGGGTCATTTTCTTGCCTTTGAGGAGTGCAAGGGAAATGCTACAATATGTCCCTTCACATGAACCACCAATCCTTATCTGGAGAACTCTCTGAGATGACAGGGATGAGAGGGAGATGTTCCTGGGGCACGCTTTCACCTGCACATCTCTCAGGTGAGTCAAACATTTGACCCCCAAAAGTTGAGTATGATGGTGAGAGTTCAGGCTGGGAGATCGAGTGTCTGGGTTCAAATCAAGAGACTGCACATCTCAACTCCCATGGTTCTCCTGCATAAAACCCAAGCCAAGCAGTTTATCACTTCCCGGCTGAGTATCCTACTGAGGCCAGCTAAACTCATTCTTTGCTGATGACAACGTTGCTTGTACCAAATGGCTTTGCCATGTAGCCCTTAGCAATGGCCAGAAGGGCTGCTCATCAAACCGCAGAGCAGGGCTTCTGGCGCACACGTTAAGAAGGGGGCTATTCACAACAAGGTCAGTAGTTCAGAACCCACTAGCTGTTTCTCTGGAGAAAAACTGTGGCTGTGTGCTTCCATAAAGATGCCCAGCCATGGAACCCCCCTGGAGAGGGCCATGATGAGCTGGAGTGAGCTCTACAGGAGTGGGATTTTTTACTGTGGATGTAATCCCACCTGGGCAGATATTTTCTTTGTGACTTAAAGAGGCTGTACCTTACACAAATGACTTGGCTGATACAAAAGGATTCAATTCAACACTGAAGTAAACCAACTCCAAGGGAAGAAGGCAGCTGCCATGTAGAGAGCTCCAAGGACCACCAACCATGGAGGTTATTGAAGCCAAAACAAGAATACTGCCCACCAGCCCTCAGCCCCCAGGGATGGACAAAGAGAGCGTGCCCATCAAGCTGGTGCACTGGCATGATGCTGTCAGCCTCCGGTGCTGTGAGAACATTGACTTTGGTGTGTTAAAGGCACCCACTTGCGGTATGTTTGTGATGTCAATGTGTAGAAACTATGGCAAGCCCCCCTCCCTGCCTCACAGCAGCAAAGCCTCGGCATTAAAACCCCGTGCCTTCTGTGGCGCTTGCCAGCTGTGAGAGGGCAGGAAATGCCCTTGGCTTTTCTGCTCCTTGTTGCGACCTCCCTCTGAGGCAAGGAGCAGAGGATTTGAGGTTGGAATCTGTTTTGTTTCATCACTACCCTTTGTCATCTCTCTGAACACTGTCATGTGCTCCTCACCAGTGCTTCGCCCTCTCTATCACCAAGCCATGTGCTCTTTAAAACATGAACACACACACACACACACACACACACACACACCTAATGTTCACATTTTGAGGCACATTTGTCTTTAATTCACTAATAATAACAATAATTATTCAAAGCCACTTTACCATCTGAAAAGAAATCTCTATGCATACACTTAGATCATGGATGCCAACTGCCTTCTTAACAACATTTCCCAATGAAATATTCAGCAGCGATTATATTAAGCCTGAAGCTGTTCATCCAGTTTGTGTTAATCAAAACAAAAACAAGAGACGAAGGGATCCAAAAGGACATGTAAGATCATAGACTGAAAGTAGCCCCATCGAGCACCAAAGGCTTGTCCAGAAGGGCAGAGCCACAGGTAAAAGCTACGTCTCTCTGGAGTTGCTGGCATTTAACTAGATGCAAAATGTCAGCGCAGGAAATGGCTTGCCCAATGCAAATACTAACAAGGGAGGCATGTGTTCCTGTGTAAATGGAGCTTTAGCCAATCCGGGCCTTCAGGATCCAGCTCCCATCGCAGCATCCACGGGAAGCACCAGGGGAATGTTCCGTTTGCTTATTTTCCCTCTCTTTGCTAAGAAGAAAAAGAGCCTTTGTGGCCTAGTGGCTACAAGTTGGGCAGCTAATTGCTATATCAGCAGTTTGAAACTACCAGCTGCTTTGTGGGAGAAAGATAAGGCATTCTGCTCCCATAAAGAGTTCGAGTCTCAGACACTCACAGGGGCAGTTCTACGCTGCTCTATAAGTTGGCTGTGAGTCAGCATGGATTCGATGGCAGTGAGTTTTCTAAGAGTAAGAAGTATCTAGGGGTGTAAACAGTTAATGAGCTCTGCTATTAAGGGAAAAGTTGTCATTCCCAACCCACTTAGAGGAGCTGTGAAAGAGAAGCCTGGCAATCTTCTTCAGAATCCTCGGCCATTGAAAAGTTTATAGAATGTATTGACCTTGGTTGTTAAATAGATCCAGGTATATGGTGGAGCATAAAGGGACCAATGTCATAAAACGGGGTGGGGGTGGAAAAAATCTCTGAGACAGATGCAAAAACTGTGAGGGAATGAGTTGTTGAGGCTGGGGGATCAGGACCATCGTCTCTGGGATTTTCAAAGTTCCTGAACAATCAGGACAGGGGCAACAGTTGGTCTCTCCCCATCCAGAGGACAGCAGAAGAGGAGAACTGATTGGGCACAATGAATCAATGACTAGTGACTCAAGCAACGATCACCCTCCACCACTGGAGACCAGAAGAACTAGATGGTGCCTAGCTCTCACTATCGACTGCTATGAAAGAGATCACATTAGAAGGGCTTGATTAGAGTAGAAGGGAAATGTGGGGCAAAACTCAAAATCATGATTGTCGCGCGCCAGGTCTCGCCAGCAAGAAAAGACGCACCACAACAGGATTCTTCCACAAGCATTTAATTTTTCATAATGCGGTAAAAGACCCCGAAACCCCAAACTACTGCTGCTTATATATGCTCTATGGGGACGTGCTGTGCCCTGATTGGTGCATTTGCCAAAACCTCATGCATTGATTGGTGAGTTCGCCAGAACCTTCGTTTGCATACTCCAGGGTGGAGTTATGACTACGTCATCTCAGCATCGCGCATGCGCTAAGTGGTTGTTTATTACTTAGTTGGACCACCGCCCTGACTGCCCGGCGCCATCTAGTAATGGCGGCGAGAGCTGCGGCTACCCACATCACGAGAGCTGTGGCTTCCCACATCTCGCGAGAGCTACGGCTTCCCACACATGATAAAACACCAAGCTTACTGTTTGGATAAAGGCTGGTGAAATTGCAAGACTATGGTGCTTAGTTACCCTGCAGGTCTAGAACTGAACTCATCATGGCTCGATGTTCAACCAAACAATAGACAGGTCTATAATGGGAACAATGACATTAGAGACATACAAATACCGTAGAATAATAGATCACATGAGATCAAAAGACAGCATTCCCCCAAGAACGAAGTTCAAAAAAGTTGAGAATGAAGGAAGCTTGGAGACAAGAAACAAGAAGATGTGGGGGAAGTGATGGTACATTGTGGGAATTGCTATCAATGACATGAAACAAAATGTGTATGCGTTGCTCAATGGACAGCTGAGCTGCTCTTAAACCTTCACCCAAATCACAATAAAAATGTTTTTAATCAAAGAAAACTTCATGGTTCACTTCTACTGTGACACACACGGGGTGATGAGGAAATAGTGTCAACCGGGTTTGCTGTGGTCCAACCACCAGACATGTGCTTATGGGAGAAAGAGCATGCTGACGCTGGCAATACCGAGCAGGACCAAGATGGTTTTATTTTCCTGCATCATGAAGATGGTAGCCCTGGTGGTGAGATGATTCAGAGCTCAAGTGCTAACCAAGAACCCACCCAGTTTAAACTCAGCCAGCCCTACTGAAGGAGATTTCCCTCCTCAAAGGTGTTGTTGGTTGTTATTTGCCATTGAGGCGATTCTGACTCCCTGTGACGGGAAGGAAAGGCACACTGTGCAATAGTGTAAGGATTTTCAGCGGCTACTTCCTCTGAAGTGGGCAGTGGAAACCTTCTTTGTATTCTGTTCATAGCCTGGAAGTTTCCCTGACACCTCTTCACTTGAGGTAACCCTGCTGGCATTTGAAACACCAGTCACGTGGCTTCCAGCATCACAGTAACACACAACTCACCACAGCACCACAAATGGACAGACAACAACAGGATAGGAGTCTTCATGGGAGCAGGCAGTCACGTCTTCACTTTCTCGATGGGGATCAGTGAGTTCAAACTGCCAGTCTCTCTGTTACAGCCGCACATGCAACCACTGTGCTGCTAGGTACATTTCCTTAAAATTCTGCCTAGAAAAATCTGTGGAACAGTTCTTCTCTGTCACAGAGGGTCAATGTGAGCCAGGATGGGCTCTGAGACACACAAATGCAACACCATGAAGCCACCTTACTCTGTCCTGCTCTTATTTAACTCTATTCTTTTCTGAGCTATCTTTTCCATATATTCACAAGAGACTAGCACTGAGCAGTGTTAATTCCACCAAGGCCAGGAAGGAGGTCAAAGAGTCACAAAGGACTATCTCTTTGCTCTCATGCCACTGCACTAAGGAGGCTTGGGTGGCAGCTGGAAGCTGCACATTTCACTCCCTGTCCCTACACTCCTGGCTGAGTCTCCTCAGAGTGAGACTGCCCCTTTACCCAGCTCACTGCATTGGCTGTCTTGCTCTGAAAAGAGAATTCGCACATGTGAGTCTGACGGGGTGACAGATGGGAATCTTAATGCTGCTCTTTGGAATATGAAAGGCCTCGGATCAGAGTGCTGCAGGGGAGTGATGTCTGCAGAAGACCTGCTGGTCTCCCAGTTAGAAAGAAGCCTTCCCCTTTGCCTCAGAGGTGCGTTCACTGTGGGTGGCAAGTCAGATCCTTGGGCTGGCACTCTCAGTAAACAGATCATATGGGCACCTTGAGAAGCGCTTGCTCACTGACCCAGCTCCCCAAGGATGTAAATATACCAACCAGGATGACTAAGGACACCAGTGCCAAGAATGATCACATTCTTTGCATGTGTACAAATGAGGTGGGCAGCCACCTTCGCTGATGGTGGCTGCACAGTGAGTGTCTGGAATCACACCTGGCTAGGTGAACCATTGAAAGAGTTGGTGACATGATAATAGGGAGTACACCCCCTTGCCAGTAAAGCTGAGGAAATGGCATTTGAGGAAGCAGGGGCAGCCGGGTCGCCAGCATGAAGTCAGCGAGAACTTTGCTTGTGCCTCCTTTGTTCACTGGTGGCTGCTGGCATCTGGGTAGTGAGGACACCATGGCTACTGCCAGAATTCTCCACAGTCCCTGGTTCCACTCTCAAGTCGCTGGCTTCATCACTACCACTGCCATCGAGTCGATTCTGACTCACAGCAACCCGAAAGGACAGAGTAGAACTGCGGCTGGTGGGTCTGGGGGGCTGTGGATCATTATGAGAGCATTTCTATCTCGCAGTAGCTAAAGGGTCCAAAATGCTGGCCTTACGGTTAGCAGCCCAACATAACCCACTTGGTCATGAACCCTTGCCAGCTGATCCAGGGAGTCCATTCCCAAGTGCATATCTAAAAGAATGAAAGACGAGTACCCAGATGGATGCTGCACTAATCACTATGGGCAAAAGGTAAACAATAAGCCAACAATACCCATCAGTAGAAGAATAGAGAAAATATGATCTACACAGAGTGGGATATACATATAGTCTGCCACAAGAAAACTAAGGCCTTTGATTCGGACAGACTCTGTAATACAGGTGAACGCAAGACATGAAGTGAAAGACGCCAAACACCAAATGCCATGTATTGTGAGTCCATTTAGAGCAAAAATGCTGGACAGGTAAATCCCGTAGAGCCATAGAGTAGATTGGTGGTTTCCCAGGGTGGGGCGGGAGGGGCAATGGGGAATGACTGCTTAATGGCTGCAGGGTCGATGAAAATGATCTGGAACTGGATGGTGGGAAGCTTTCACAGTGTCCTTAAAACTACTCTTAAAAAGGGGAGAGAAAGAATCTGCAGAAAGCACAGTTCTGATTGACTCACATGAATGCGGTCACCAAGAATTGGAATCCACTAGAATTGGAATGGCAGCTAGACTATTGTTTCCTTGGGAGGTGCCTCCAGGAAGGGCCAGTAGAGAAGGGTAATACTGATAGAGCAAAGGGAAGGGGCCGATAAAGAAATGTCATTGAGTAGGTTCCCAGAGACAGTATAAATCCTCTTGTAGTTGTCCCACCCAAAGGCTGAGGGAACTGGAGTGTGGCTCCACCTATCCCCATGTGTCATTGGTTAAAGTGGCATTAAGTTCTGGAGGATGTCAACTCCCCTGTCTGCTCAATGACTGTTCCCTGTGTGGGGAGTTACATGTGCTTCCTGTGAGACCATTGGCATTTATGGGAGTGGTGGGTGTCAAGTGCTAATACATGGGCACATTAGCAGCTGCTACAGCAAGTGCTGTACACTTTTAGCTGCTTGAGTGACAGGTGGGCCCTACCTCCTGCCTATATTCAGTGGTAGGGTGTTCAGATGGGGGCATCCGAAAAATAATAAGGCCCTATTCTTTGCAAATAGACATTATTATTATTTTAATCTGTCCCAACCCCCTTTCTTATCTGTCCCTGTGAACTACCTCACTGGCTGAAACATCAGTTCCCTGGGGAAGACACCACATTTTAATATGGTCACAAGGCTGTTTTCATTGGCCCAGTGGAGACACTTACATAAGATGGGTCAACTAGACGCTTTTTCTGGAGCATTTCCAACCAAAAAACAAAAAAGATAGTCCCGCTTTTGCAAGTGGCCTGGCATCTAAGAAGCATAATTCAGAAGCACATGTCCCGCCACGTGGAGGAGGCGCTCTATGTTGCGAGATTACAGCATGTGCCCTGAGAGACAGACACAAAGAACACAGGAACATGCCAGTGGTGGTCAGGAACCGTCGACAGAGCCAGCTGTCCTCTTGTTCTCCCCACCTTTCCATTTTCCTAGGATTCTCTCTTCCAAGTATTGGTCTCTTTGCCTGTTTACAACCAAATGAGCCCCAAATAAGATCCAGATCATAGAAATAGAAGGAGGAAGTTGGATGGAGACTGCAGTTCATACTCCCCGGAAGCCATTCAGACTCGCTGGAAGAAGGAGACCCTGTGATGGAATTAGCTCTGGATTCCTGACATTTATTGAGGAATGCTCAGGGAATAAGCACCTGTGGGGGGAATCAAGGAAGGGCACAAGAGGGGAATCTCAACAGAGGTCTCAGCCCTGCCTATGGAGAGTGTCATAGTCAGTGTTCCCTAGAGAAACCAAACCAGTTATATAGCTGTAACTGGAGATATCGATATATCCACCAGGGCTCCTATGGTTAACCACTGCACCGGCCACTCATTGCCATCAAGGTGGACTCAAAGTGACTGTGTAAAACAGTATAGAACTGACCTTTTGGGCGTTGGAGACTGTAACTCTTCAGGAGATTACGAAGCTTCATCTTTCCCTCAAGGAGCCCTTGGTGTTTTCAAACTGATGTCCTTGCTGTTGGATGCCCAAAGGGCCACCCACTACGACACCAGAGCCCCAGAGAGTGAGGCTTATTTCTAGCAATTGGCTCACATAGGGGAATGGCAAGTTCCAAATTCATAGGTCAGGCAACAGCCTAAAGAGCTCTGTAGATGTTCATCCTAAAATCCATAGGTTAGGTGATGGGAAAAGACAAGAATAAGAATGGTCAGAACACACCCTAGGGTGTGCTGAAGGCCTTTGGCTGATAGGTTTACCCCTTCCCACATTATGGAAGGTATTCTATTTTGCTTGAGACCCACTCCTTCATAAGAGCAAATAGATGAGGTGAACAAGCGGCCATCTAGCTCAGAAGCAATAAAGCCCACCTGGAAGAAGCACACCAGCCAGTGCGATCATGAGGTGCCAAAGGGACCAGGTATAAGGCATCATGCAAAAAAATAGAATATATATATATATATATATATATATATATATATATATATATATATATATATATATATATATATATATCTGTGTGTATATGGATATATATACCATAGAGAATGAAGGGGGAAGTGCAGAGTGGAGACCAGAGGCCTAAATGTCGACCACTGGAGATCCCCTCATAGAGGGCTTTAGGAGAGGAGATGGGTCAGTCAGGGTGCGATGTAGTACCAATGAAGAACACAGCTTTCCCCTAGATCCTGGATGCTTCCTCTCCGCAACTACCAGGATCCAAATTCTACCTTGCAGGACTGGATAGGGCAGAGGCTGTACACTGGTGAATATGGGAGCTGGAGGCACAGGGAATCCAGGGTGGATGATACCTTCAGGACCAGGGGTGTGAGGGGTGATACTGGGAGAGTGGAGGGTGAGTGGGTTGGAAAGGGGTAACTGATTACAAGGATCCACATGTGACCTCCTCCCTGGGAGATGGACGGCAGAGAAAGGGGGAAGGGAGACTCCGGAAAGGGCAAGAGATGACAAAATAACAATCTGTGGATTATCAAGAGCTCATGAGGGAGGGGGAGCGGGGAGGGAGGGGACAAAAAAAGAGGACCTGATGCGGAGGGCTTAAGTGGAGAGCAAATGCTTTGAGAGTGATTAGGGCAAAGAATGTACAGATGTGCTTTATAAAATTGATGTATGTATATGTATGGATTGTGATAAGAGTTGTATGAGCCCCTAATAAAATGTTTAAAAAACAAGAGCAAATAGATGAATGCTTGTTTGACAAAAAAACTGGGCACCATAGCCTCGCCACATTGATATGCAAAAGGAGCCATCACAGGGAGCTCTGTAACTGGGACCTGGCCAAGTGGTGACCAGTAGCCTGGGACTTTGTAGCCTAATACGTTGCAGCGAATTGCTTACTAGTTCTCCTCTAGCTATAGTCTTTGTAACTCCTACCAATGACAGGGTGGAACTATGCCACCAAGGGAAGTAGATAGCATGCTAATAATATCAGTAAAGTGCATGGCATCCTCGAAGAGGTGAGACCATTCAAATAAGACCTGTAGACCGCTAATGTGGGGATTGGTCGGTATGGTCATCCTGGGTGAGTTAACTCAGAAACAGAAAGTGGAGTTTCAAGAGCACCGAGAAAGACGAGCCAGCAGTGGAGTGTGCTCTTTGGACCCAGGATTATTACTCTGAGCACCACCTCTGTCCAGGAGACAGAGATCCCTGACACTGGATGCATCAGGAGACAATGAAAAACAGTGGCAGATAAATAGCTCATGGAAGCAGAGGCAGCAGCACCAAGACCCCAGAACAGGGAGCTCGCCAGCACACAGAATGAGAAAGCTGAGTGTCTTTGGGCCAAGGCTTCCAGACAAAGCGGGCTGCCTCAACGCACTTATCAGCAGAGCTGAAAGAACTTTGCACACGGTCCCACGCAGAGCAGAGGTCAAGGAGCTGCAGGGCAGAGGCCAAGGACCAGAAAAAGTTCTGCCTCTGGGCACCACTTGGAAGAGACTGTCCTGACTGGAAGAACTATATACCCAGTCATTTCTGATCCTGAATTGTCACCTGCTAGGTCCCCAATTAACCCCAGAAACATAAGTATTGTTTGCGAGTTCTGTGTGGCCATTGCCACTTAAGGATTATCAAACCCAGCAGAGAAGAAGAGAGTGGAATGGTAGGGATGGTTGGTGTCAGAAACTGTGAAAAGAAAGGAGGGCGGAGGCATTTTGATCTCTGTCTCATAGGAATCAGCCTTGGGCTGTTTATCTTGATTTTCCTCCATTGCCTTTTGTGAAGTTACAGGGGGGTCAAATGCCTCCACTATGCCATTTATACCCCTACATTGACAAGTCGTTGGATGAAGGTTAGTTTGGGGAAGGAGCAGACCTTGGATGAGCTCTCATCAGCTGAGGCAATCCTGATAGGAGCCAGACAGCTGGGACCTTTTCTATCTGTGGCTCTCTCGGCAGCTGGGGAAATCAGTCTCTTGGCCCTGAGAGGAATCTGGGTGACACACTCATCTATGACAATACCCTGAAGAACAAGCTCCCACAAAAACCTGGCTGAGAACTCTCGCCTAGATCACAGGAGTGCATGCCTAGCTAATAATAGCCATTTACTGAAGGCCCTATGATTGGAACTGTGCCTCATTTACAGATGGAAAACTAGAGGAAGGGATTTAAGGTGGCTAAGTTAATAAGTGACAGAGACAAGATTCAAATACAAGTTTGAAGCTGGTACTGTTAGCCTTTTTTCCAGGGCTGGGTTTTAGATGATGCAAATGAGACACTTGTCAGGCACACAAGGTAAAGAGGCCTTCCCTCTCCAGTGTGACTTTCCCCATAAGTCTGAATCATGGGCCTGGTGTGTCTTATTTGCCTTCCCTGAGTCTCAGAACCTGGTCTAGTCTGATTTGCTACTTTGAGGAATAAGCCAGAATGCTCAAGTACTCTGAGTCAAGACCCAATCTCCCCTGGAATTGTTCAGTGGGACTTACCAGCCTCTTCCTTCATGTTTCACTTTTCTAGAAACCTCCATGGAGGACTAGCTCTCATGAAGAGAGCTTCAAAAATCTCATGGCAAAATTCCATTATTTTTTCGTATCATTTTTCCACACGCTTTTGGAAGCTCCCTCTTCATCCCTTTCCACAGTCTTTCTCAAGGAAAGAGACTGTGGCTGGTTGATGTCAGATGCCCCTGAGTCTGTTTTCTACTCAGAATGCTCTGCACAAACTCTATCAACAAATGACGTAGAGTCAAACGTGCTGTGTGTCTTTAAGTTGATGTCAGCTCATAGTGACCCTACAGGACAGAGTAGAACTGCCCCCAAAGGTGTCCTAGGCTGAGATCGTTATGGGACCAGCTCGTCAAGTCTTTTCCCCTTTAGAGCCCATGGGTAGGTTCAAACTACCAGCCTTTTGTTTAGCCACCCAGTCCTTAGCCATTGTACCACCAGGGCTCTTTAAAACAGGGATTAGGTTGATTAATTTTATAATCTCCAGGCACATTTGAAAGCTGCTTCCCAGAACACCCTTCCCCAGATTGTTAAGACGGGCATTTGGGGACTCATTTCTTTCTCATTTGTGTAAGTGCACTCTATGAGAGGGGTTTCCCTTCATAGATAGGTGATCACATACTATTTTTCCAAATTGAACCACTCTTGGTGGTATATTGGGTTAAGAGTTGGGCTGCTGCTAATGGCAAAGTTAATGGTTCAAACCCACCAGCTACTCCTTGGGAGAAAGATGAGGGTTTTCTGCTCCCGTAAAGATGTGCAGTTCTGAAAATCAGCAGAGCCAGTCTATTGTGCCATATATGAGGTCAACCCCATGGCAGTGGATTTGGTTTTGGTTTGGGTCTGTGGGGGAAGTCCTTAAGAAATTCTTTAGTCACATGGAGGAGTCCCTGGGTGGTGCAGTTGGTTAACATACTGGCAACAAAGCCCTGTCACTCCTTACCTTAGGATTTACTCACTCTTTGAAACAGGCATTTATTTACACACAGTTTGACCTCATGATGGTGTTCAGTAGATGTGGATCTTACTTATTTGCATTGTTCTGTGACAGTTGCAAAATTCGTTAGTGGCTCAGGGATCAATCCTCTGTGGACTGCCCCGAAGCTAGATGAAGCAAGCGGGTTCTCCCTGATTCATCCTTCCTCCTTAGCAATGCTTGCTAGTCAGGATAACATAGTGCCCATTAAAGAAACTGCCTGTGTCACTTTAAATTTGTGACCTGGGCGGGAGGGAGGGTCATGATCACAAGTGACAGAAACTGATGCTTGACTAACTTAGGGGAAAAGGCCTAATGGTGGATAAATGTTGGGAAGACAAGAAAATGTGGCAAATGCCTGGGCAATCTCAGGGCTGTGAAGCAGGTAATGGCGAAACACTCCTCCTGAGGCCAAAGCGTGCCCTCTGTAGTACATTAAATCACATTCACACACACCCATTCATGTTCACATGGGACCTGAGGCTATGGCCTTACTTGGAGAGGAGGTCTTGGCAGATGTGCTTAGATAAGTATTTCAAGAGCTCCATCTTTCTGGGTTTAGATTTCAGATGGATACTACATGCACTGATTGGTGTGTTCTTATAAGAAGAGGAGTGGGCACACAGAGACCCCGTGTGAAGACACTGGCAGAGATTGGATCAGTGCATCTATAAGCCAAGTAATATCAAGGATTAGCAGCAGTGACGGGAATCAGAGAGAGGCTACTTTGATTCTCCTTCAGAGTTCTCAGAAGGAATGAATCTTGCCCACACCTTAATTTTAACCCATTGTCCTTCAGAAAAGTGAGAGAACAAATGCCTGCTGTTTAAGTCACTCGATTGGTAGCCATTTGTTACAGCTACCCAAAAGAACCATTATGGATTGATCTGTAGCCCCCTCAAAATATGTGAGAAATTTGAACCTTGGTGGACATGATCCTGTTTGAAAAGAAGGGAGTTCTTTTGTAATATAAATGAAGCCGTATGGCCACTGGAGATCCCTTCATAGAGGGGTTTAGAAGAGGAGATGGGTCAGTCAGGGTGCGAGGTAGTACCGATGAAGAACACAGCTTTACCCCAGATCCTGTATGCTTCCTCCCCCCAACTACCATGATCCAAATTCTACCTTGCAGGGCTGGATAGGGCAGAGGTTGTACACTGGTGCATATGGGGGCTGGAGGCACAGGGAATCCAGGGTGGATGATACCTTCAGGACCAAAGGTGTGAGGGGCGATGCTGGGAGAGTGGAGGGTGAGTGGGTTGGAAAGGGGGAACTGATTATGAGGATCCACATGTGACCTCCTCCCTGGGAGATGGACAGCAGAGAAGGGGGGGAAGGGAGACTCGGGATAGAGCAAGATATGACAAAATAACAATGTATAAATTACCAAGGGTACATGAGGGAGGGGGGAGCGGGGAGAGAGAGGAAAAAAAAAAGAGGACCTGATGCAAAGTGCATAAGTGGAGAGCAAATGCTTTGAGAATGATTGGGGCAGGGAATGTGCGGATGTGCTTTATATAATTGATGTATGTATATGTATGGATTGTGATAAGAGTTGTATGAGCCCCTAATAAAATGTAAAAAAAAGAAAATGATTAGGGCAAAGAATGTACAGATGTGCTTTATACAATTGATATATGTATATGTATGGATTGTGATAAGAGTTGTATGAGTCCTAATAAAATGTTAAAAAAAATGAGGCCATATGAGAATAGGCTTGAGCCTAAACCTAAACACTTCTGAGTTAAAGGCCAGGATAGACCCAGTAACACACAGTACGGGGAGAAAGATAGCGAGGAATGCCAAGGAACTTTCTGGTATCCACAAAGAAGGACCCTGACCTAGAGTTGCACCCCAAATTTGAACCTGTAAGCTCCAAAGCAGGGGGAAAAGTGTTTTAAGGCTACTGACTTGTTGGATAATTTTTGGTTAAGGAGATTAAGACAGGAACTTAAGACATCCTCCAATCCTTCCTCTGGCTTCGTTCCATTTTTCTCACATTCAAGAGTCCTCCTAGAGGATTCAGTCAGGTTGTTCTTGTTGTTGTTGTTGTTGTTGTTGTTGTTCAGTGTCATAGGGAGGGTTTGGATTCATTGTGACCATGCATACAACAAAGTCATACACTGCCCGGTCCTGTACCATTCTCACCGTTGTTCTTAAGTTTGAGCCCATTGTTGCAGCCACTGTGTCAATCCCATTTGTTGAGGGCCTTCCTCTTTTTCATTGCCCCTCTACTTTCCAGAACACGATGTCCTGCTCCAGGGACTGATCTCTCCGGACAACATGTCAAAGTTAAGGCGAAGTCTTATTATCCTTGCCCTGAGGAACATTCTGGCTGTACTTCATCCAAGTTAGATGGGTTTGTTCTTTTGGCAGTCCATGGTACATTCATTACTCTTTTACATCACTACTAATCAAATATATCTATTCTTCTTTGGTCTTCCTTATTCAGGTTTCAACTTTCACATGAATATGAGACAGTTGAAAATACCATGGCCTGGGTCAACCCGCCCCAGTCCTCAAAGTAATCTCTTGCTTTTCAACACTTTAAAGAGGTCTCGTGTAGCAGATTTGACTAGTGAAATGTGTCATTTGTTCTCTTCTCTGCTGCTTCCATGAGAATTGATTGTGGATTCAAGCAAGACAAAATCCTTGACAATTTCGATCTTTCCTCCATTTATCATGATGTTATCAATAGGTCCAGTTGTGAGGGTCTGGGCTTTCTTTACATTGAGTCATAATCCAAACTGAAGGCTTTAATCCTTCATCTTCATCAGCACGTGAATCAAGTCCTTCTCATTTTCAGCAAAATTGTGTCATCTGTATAATGCAGGTTGTTAATAGGCCTTCCTCCAACCTGATGCTCCATCAGGCACTGCCCCTTAATGAGTTTAGGTCATGAAGGATAGTCCTCCATAGGCACATTGATTATTACACTACCACCCTCACATAATAAATTCAGAGAGAGAAAATTTCCCCAAAGCAATGGAAAGCTTACTAGAGAAGTGGAGGGTGCTAAAAGCCAAAGGTGACACAAACTGGAAATCAATACTAGTTTTCAATACCTGCAGTCATCTAATAGTTCACTGCACTATCTAAGGAAAGGTGAGGAGAACTGGGGCAATTCCATTAAAAAAAAGACAATGCAGGGTATATAAGTCCGTCATTCCTCTGGAGAAGAAAAACACATAGTTGGGTTGTAGAGCTTTGTTTGCTAATCAACCGAATGTAGTTGTAAGGCAGGGGTGTGTGTGTGCGCGTGTGTGTGTGTGCGTGCGTGTGTGTGTGTGTTGAAGGGAGGGGCTTGCCATTCTATTTCATAGCCAGGAGAAAGATGAGCCTCTTCCCATATCTTTTGCTCTGTGGCAAGTTACTGATCTACAAGGAACTTTTATTTGACAAGGACATTGCCGAGCAAAAAACGGGAAGCTTGTGTTCATCTCTGCTGAGAGGTGGAGTCAAAGAGATGGGCTTTATGACAGACACCCTGATCGTGCAAGCAAACTATGAAATGGCCTCATACATTCAACACACATTTGCTGCACCTTCCCAGTGGCTGCCCAGATATTACCAGGCAGAGTGTTTTATGGGCAGCATTTTAGAGTTAGGCAGGCAGAGGGAGTGTCTTTGTGGGTGTTGCCTTTACCAGTCCTTGGATTGTTCTGGGACAGGCATGTCTTTTTCCTCTAAAGTAACTGATTGCGTGTAAAGAAGGAGTCTCCTCAGTAAGACGGGTTGAACCAAACCCAACCTATGACAATCATCTCAATTGGAACACATAGCGACCCTATACAAATACCTGTAGGGTTTCCAAGTTTGTAACTCTTTTGGGGGGGTCAACTACCATATCCTTCTCTTGCAGAACCACTACAGAGTTGAGTGTTGTGTTAGCAGCTGAATGCTTAATCACTGTGCCCATTTTGTTTGCTGAGCCGCCCTCAAAACACTGAACAGGTTTTCTGGGTACCAAGCATGTCCACTTCTATATCATGCCTAGGGTGTTTTCTCCAAGTTGATAGGAGGTGCAAATCAGTTACTAGGGGTTTGGCAGAGTCAGTATGGAAACTGGGAGGGTGTGTGAAATTTGAACCAGAGTAGAACAATTCCAAGACACTTCCTAGGGATTCCTGGCATATAATATGCAAATGATAGTCAAGATATATAACTGTGTCTCTGTTCTTGGTTCTGTCAGTACCTGATGTGGCCACAAAGGAGAAACCTGGTCTCCTGCTATTTTGAGCATCTAGTGTGAATGACAGGAGATAAGTCACATGCTAATGAACCCTGGTGGTGTAGTAGTTAAGCACCATGGTGCCCGGCTATCAAAGCATATAGCGTCTGGGGTCTTAAAGGCTGGAAGATAAACAGGGGGCCATGTAGATAAGAAACAACAAAGTCCACATGGAAAAAGCACACCAGCCTACACCAACATGATCGCTGAAGACAAAGCGGGTGCATAAGCACATGTGAGCATGTTTTCTTGATGTGCACTCACCCTTTACATACAACTCTCTTATACATACGTGTTTCTGTGGATTTGTTTCTCGAATGCACCCAGACTAACATAAGCAGCGTGGAACGCATTTTAGAAGCCTAGACAAGGGCAGGGCAGGATATTCGGAGGGACTGGATCCAGAATTAGAGAGGAAGGAGCCCTGGTGGCAAAACGGGCTGCTAGCTCCCTGTCCCAAGGGGGACAATGAGACTGCTGGCTCCCATGAACATTTACAGTCTTGAAAACTCCATACAGGGTCACTGTGGTTGGAATCCACTGGACGGCAGTGACCTTTTGGGATTGAAGGTGGAAGCCACCAATGACTTCCTGCCAGTGAGCCAAGGAGCCTCCGGAGAGTGCGTGAACTTCTGGAATGCAGTGAACAACCTCTGCACATCTGCTTTTCGTGCTGCCCAAGTCATGCCCTTGGCCTTTGCTTAAACATATTCATCCAGAAGTGAACCATCACAGCTGCTCCCTCGGGAAGCTGGGGGCTGAGCTCTCTGGTTCCACTCTGTCAGCATTTCTGGTCCGGGTACCTCCCCTCTGCCCCGGCACAGGCAATGTGCTTTTGGAAGCAGTGCTCCCTGGGTAGTGGGTGTGATTTGCCTCCTCTGGCCTAACATGATGAATGCTGAGAGGGGGTGGATACTAGGGGGTTAAACTCCCTGAACTTTACCTAGCCCAGGGGAAAACTTATTATTTAAAGTAAGCTTTAGACAGAATCTTTAGAAAGAGAAATGGTTAACTTTATGTACACAATTACTCCCCAACACATAGGCTCAACCTCATAGGCTGTGGATGACCTTGAGCAGGTGCTCAGTCACAATGGGTTTCTATCAGGATTGAGAGTTCAGCTCTCTCAACTCTCCAACTGGTTATTAGCACCATAGTCTCGTTTCTATTTTTGTATTTACTTTGTTTTGAGGGGGAAAAGACTCCCAATCCAACTATATTTTATTAGGAACTCCTTTGCTAAGTTTTACACAAGAAAAAGGCACAAACTGCTGTTCTGGATGAAGGAGAGCATCCGCATGAGGCCACAATGGTGTCAGAAGGACCCACAGCCACAGTGACTTAAATAAAATGACACCCATTCTGTCCTGCTGACTCTGACTCATAGTGACTCTGTGTAGGGATCCTGAAGTTGCTACCTTTACAGGAAGCAATAACCTCATCTTTCTCCTGTGGAATGACTAGTGGCTTTGAACCAGCGACCTTGCTCTTAATAGTCCAACACTATCCAGCATTACCACCTGGGCTCCTGAAAACTTAAATAAGACATAGAAAACCAACAACTTTGTCACAAAATTGTGACTGAAGACAGATCAATTCATGGAGTTTCAGGAGGGCCTGTGAGAGCATGAGCGGGACCTTCATTGGGATGTGCACACTACCGTATATCGTTGAGTGTGGCCCGGGGAGTGGATGCAAGCACACTGCCTGAGGGACAAGCTTTCCACTGCCAGTCAGCAGTAAGAAAGAACTCAATGGTGGCTGAATCTGTGGCCCCTCAAAATGGATGTAGGGTCTCCACATAGACTCTCACTGTGAGCCACAGCCTATTGCTCAAAATTTAAGCTCAAATACGACTTAAACGCCAAACATTCTGTTTCCTTAAAATAGGGTACTGCCAGGAACAGCTAGAAGTCTGCATGACCTATCAGATCTCAACGCCGATCTCAAATCACTTCACATGATCCATTCTACCAGGCATGTCAAGGACAACTAGAGGTCTGCATGAGCAAGCCCAAATCGCCTCCTCACTTACCCATTCCAGAGGCTGTGCCTGTATAACCTATCGACTAACACATTCCCATATGCCGTGGTTATGAAACCAACCATCATGCTGGAATAAGGACCAATCACGATGCGAGGGTCAGGGTCAATGGGAAAGCAAAATAGGGGCTGAGGGGAGCCAAGAGGGGTCGCTTCACTCAATCCCTAAACCTGATCTAATGTCACTAGACTGGGGTCTTCCTCACATCTCAAGGGCACCCGATTCATGATTGAAGTGAATTGTGCTTATTCAATCTTTGTTCTGCTTGCTGTCCTGCTGTGCTGCATCCTCTTCTTGCTTTTTTGTGCATGGCTCCCTCTGTTGTGGTGACAAATGGCTTGAGAGGGATTTGACATAGGGAGAAAGCCCACCCACATCAACTGTCACCAGAAGCAGACACTAAGTCCATTTCTCTCACCTCACAGAACTATGCACACCAGACACTGGTAGGGCTGTCTGGGAGGGGAACCCTTAGTGCAGTGGTTCTCAACCTGTGGGTTGCGACCCCTTTGGGAGTCATATGACCCTTTCACAGGGCTCACCCAATTCATAACTGTAGCAAAATTACAGTGATGAAGTAGCAAGAAAATCATTTAATGGTTGGGGGAGGGGGGCATCACCACAACAAGAGGACCTGTATTAGGAAGGTTGAGAACCACTGCCCGAGTGTGTTTAGGACTTTGCTGCCCTCAAGGTCATCAGACATTCCTGAAGGCAGAGCCACTGCAGGAAGCCCTTCTGGGAAATGCCCTGAAGACAGGTCTCAACCAACTCCACCCTCACCCTCTGAGATCCTAATCATAGGACGCATGGAAATGCTCCCTGCCTCTTCGAAGGCTGTAAGTCCATGGGAGCAGAAAGCCTCCTCTTTCTCCCTTGGAGTGGTGGCTGGTGAGTTCAAACTGCTCACTTTCTGGCTAACATAACCCACAGACCAGCTCCCCCTGAGCTCAGTTTGGTTTGCCGCACAGCACACATTGTTTGGAACCTTCTGAAATAGCTATGCACATGTGCAGGTTGGGGGGATTTCGCACAAGATGCAGTTTTCCACCCTCTCTTGGCAAAAATAATTTTTGCAAAAGGCTTGTATTCTCTTCTGGATCTGAGTAGCAGCTACTCTCATGAAGTCATAGCACATACATCCATGCTACAGTCCTCCCAACTCCCTAATGTCTTACGCCGAGTCTGCTCCACGCTTTTCTGTGTCCTACATGGCAGCTGTAGGCACCCAAGGCATGGGCTCTGCAGCCTGGGTCCAAATCTCTCCTTCCCACTTCCTCACTGTGTGGTCCTAGGCTCATGACTTTATCATCCTGTGCCACTGATTTTTCATCTGTAAAAGGAGGCCAAATAGAGTCCACACATAGGCTTGTTAAGTGGAATAATTGAATTATTATACACAAAAAGCTTAGAACGGTGCTTGGCATCTTGCAAATACTATTAGGTGGTTTAGCATAGGGAATGGGTCATCCATTACATATGCTCAGGTTCAAACTTCCGGCCAGGAAGGGGTGGTACACCTAGGTGGGCATTACACCTGGATTGTCCCATCTGGGCAAGGTGAATTCAATCCAGCCATTGGGGTTGACCATGACCGTCAACCATGCCTCCCTATGAAGGAATTGAAAAGGCAGGATCTTGACCGCTCCGATGTCTCCCTTCACCCACTTTTCTGTTGTCTGTCCCCCAGAGAGGAGGTCACATGTAGATACTTGTAATCAGTTCCCTCTTTCCAATCCACCCTCCCACAACCCTCTCAGTATCACCACTCACAAATTATCAAGGTTTCTTGAGGGATGGGGGAGCGGGGAGGGAGGGGAAAAATGAGGACTTGATGCCAGGGGCTTAAGTGGAGACCAAATGTTTTGAGAATAATGAGGGCAATGAATGTACAAATGTGCTTTACACAATTGATGTATATATGGATTGTGATAAGAGTTGTATGAGCCCCTAATAAAACGATTTTTTTAAAAAGAAAAAAAGGCAGGATCCCGGAGCCCACTGAGTGACTTTCTCTCCAGCAGCTTCTAGGTAGGCTGTGCCCCGTAAGGGGTCCCGAGGTGCCTGTGTAAACCTGAAACTTCTTCTCTCAAAAAACCCACTTGGATCACAATCCAGGCTTCGAATTGAATTCTTTCTCGCGCGAAGCCAAGGCCTGAGGTATATCTCTCCCAGGAGAGATCTAACAATAGTATCTCTTATTATAGCATTAGGAGCCCAGGTGGTGTAGTGGACTGTGCATTAAGCTGCTAATCACAAGGTCGGGGGTTTGAACTGACTAGCCCGTCCGTGGGAGAAATATGAGATTGTCTATTTCTGTAAGGCAGTGGTTCTCAACCTTCATAATGCCCCCACCACCCTTTAATACAGTTCATGTTGTGGTCACCTGCAACCATAAAATTATTTTCATTGCTACTTCATAACTGCAATTTTGCTATTGTTATGAATTGGTTGACCCCTGTGAAAGGGTTATTTGATCCCCAGAGGGGTCGCGACCCACAGGTTGAGAACCGCTACTGTAAGGATTTAAAGTCTCAAAACCCCAAAGGGGCAGTTCTTTGTCCTATTGGGCCGGTATGAATGGGAGTCAATAAAATGGTAGTTAGGTTTTTTTCTGCATCAGTATCAGATTCTGGTGGCAATCTCAGTCATCACGCATTGTGGTCTGGTTTGAACTCTGGTAGATCTGTGGGAAATGACTGCCCTGGTTTGAGGTGAGGGCCACGGTGCTTCAGTGGTAGATCTCTCATCGTCTTTCACCGGGAAGACCCGGGTTCGATTTGCAGCCAATGTGCCCCAGACTGTCAGTGAAAGTTTGTGTGTTGCTATGACACTGAGCAGGCTTCAGTGATGTTTCCAGACTGAAATAGAATAAGGACGAAAGACCTGATTATCTCCATCCACACATCGACCTATGGCCCTCCACGGTTGGCTTCCCTTCCCAGCCCTGGTGATAGCACAGACTGGCATAGTTTGCTCCGCTTCCCATGAGGTGCCCATGAGAGGCTGACTTGACAACCACGGTCAAGATCAACAGCTTGAACTCCTTTTTGGGTCTACAGAAACAAGAACAACCTTCTGAAAGGAGGTCGCATTGCTATTTGGGACTGGGAGAATGCCTTTGTGACAAGGATTGTGCTCTGGATCCCAAAGGCGACTTTTAAACACAGCCACATAGCAACTCCGGAAATTGCCATAGTAGAAGCCAGGTTTAAAAAAAAAAAAGTTCTACTGGCTTGCTCAAAGGAGGCCAGAGTTGGATGGGGGTGGGGTGGGGTGGGGTGGGGTGGGAGACTCCTCTAAAAATGAACAAATTTGTTTCCTTACATATTTGTCATGTCCTTTGGGCCTGAAAGAAAGGGGGGAAAAAGCAGAAGAGAGGAGGAAACGGCGACTGACAGTCTCTTGTTGGTATTCCCACAGCATCCCCTCCTTAGGCACTTGCTGCCATCTCATCCAACTCCACTCAGTATATTTTCACCCAGCAATGATGCAGAAATGTCTGTGTACTCCAGTGTTATTGTAGTCGGGCAGCGTTTACGGGTTTGACTTTCAACTCAGCATGGCAGGACGTCTAGAAGCAATTATAACCAGCACCTGCTCTGTCTGTGCGGTGGGCAGGCAGTGACGGATCCCCAGCTTCCAGAACACTAGTGCCCCCTCCCAGCTCAGGATAATGACGGTGACACTCGGCCTCCTTGTTGTCTGGGGGAGCCCTAGGAGCTCTCCTCTGAAACCTAATATTATTGGCATTTCTTTGAGTGAGCACATCAAATTAGTGACTGTAAAGGAAGGTGTAGGAGATGATTATTGGTGACAAGACAAACCTCAACCACCTCCAGAGAGCATGTCTCCTAAGTGCAAAGTATGGAGAGGGAGGAAACAATTGACCACAAATGGAATAGGCTCTGAGTCTCGCCACACAATGTATGTGCATGGTCACTGAGGCGCCAACATTATGGCTGGAGGACGGATATGGTTTGTGCAGCCGTGATTGCCATCCAGAACGTGCCGTGCTATTGTGAAAAACGATTTTTTTATTCTGAGCAAATCTCTGCTTCCACTTGCTTTAATGCTTCGCCAGAGAGCCAGGGACTCTGGGAGGGGTGGGGACGCACAGGGCTGGGCTGACCTCAGGAACTCATGTGTAAAGGGCTTTTTCTCACTTGGAAGCAGGCTGGGTTCACAGCTGTTCTTTCTGGTAAAGCTTGTTTCTGAACCTTGCCACGTCTGAGTCCGAAGAGGGAAATGAAGGTGACAAATGCTGCGAGGAGCCCTGGGCACATCTTGGCTATGGTCCTGCTTAAGTCTGTTTCATTTGAATCCCAGTTTTACCTTTCCTCCTTTCTGGGTTCCGAAGCATCAGATGGGTGCCAAACGCTTCCACGGACAACTAAAGCTGAACAAGGTGCAGGCAGATGAAGAGCAACGGGAGGTTGGTGTTTGGGAGAATGAATACTTGGGCTTCCTAGGCCAGTCCAGCTGGTGGTTAGAGCCCTGTTTCAGATTCCACTGAAATCTCCTAGTGTCCAAGGACCAAGTGGCTCCTAAGTCCAGAATTTCTGTTACATGTCTCACCAAGGAGAAGCTGGGCCCAAATGCATTGAAGAATAAAGCAGGAGCTTGGCTTGTGAATCCACTCTCTGATTCTGAAATTTCAAAGGCTCCGTGCACAGACATTTCAACACTGAAAGCACAGCAGGGAAAATCAAAGACTTGGGCTTCCTCCTTGCCCCTCTTTTAGGGCTTTTATGGTTTTCCAAGGCGCCTCCTAGAGCCGAGTGTTGTATAGGTCATGTTTAAATATGTCGTAGTTCTGAGGGACTTGCTGTTCTGCTTTCTTTTGCAAGGAGACCCGGTTTCTTGTCTTGTGGCCAAACACAGAGCACAGATGTCTGTGGGCCCCCTCCCTTTCCCCTGACCTTTGCTGTCTTCTCTGGATACCCTACTGACCTGTTCTCCCTTACAAGATCTGAACTGCTCACACACTTCGTGAAATTCTCATCCTAGCGAGAAGCATCCGAGCATCTTATTAGAGCCTGTATGAGTTCTGTTCTGGATGCCTATTTGTGTAATTTCAGGTCTCTGGCATGGAAACGTCCCATGCCCACAGACCCACACAGGTAATATAAACTCCAACAGTAGTTTAAGGTTTAAGGTGGTCACAGGGAACACTGGGGCCCGTGTCTCCTGGTGAACCCCTCAGGCTGTCTAAAGGGGCTAGTTCCATCTCAATGTAGCCATGCAGGAATGTAGACCGGTTAGGTAGCAAGACAAGGGGTTGTTCCTCTCCATGCTTAGGGGGCCCCCTACAGGAGGTTGGAAGCCAATGCGGGCTAAGCCCAAGCCAGGAGAGCTTAATTGACGCCTCCCAGCTGAAAACCCTTAAAAGGCTGGAATCTGGAGACCGCCGCCCCTTCCCTTCAGCTGCTTCTCTGCCTTCCACTCAGCAGGGCTGAGTGTGCAGTGTCATAAGGGTGCCCGTGTTCAGTTTAGTGTAACGCCGGAACCTTCTTCTCTCATGTATATAAACCCACTCGGATTACCAACCAGGCTTTGGTGTGAATTTCTTTCCAGTGTGTAGCCAAGGACCGAGACATTTCCCACCCGAGAAACCTAACAGACCCAGACTTACAATAAACCCATATTTTAATTTATAAGGCAAGAGGTGACCAGGTCTAGACAATAATGGTGAAGAGGGCCCTGGGTTTGAGAAAGATTCTGAAGTAGAATCCATAACCCTTAGAAATGTATTGGCCTTAGGGGAGGGGCAAAGAGGGCTGGATTGAGAAAGTCTCTGGCATCCAGTTCTGACTTGACTTCTGGATCCTGAATCCTTCAGGGCCATGACCTTGCCCTCCAGCCAGACCTTCCAATAGCCATCTTCTCAGAGCCTTGTTAAGTTCTCATAATACATTACACCTGCCATCCTGTGAGCAGCTACCAAACCCAGGCACTTTTTTCAAAGACAAGCTCGCTCTCTCTACCCCTAAGAGCAGGTAGTTTGGGGATGATGGATATGAGATACCACAGAAGACAAATCTGTTATCTTCCATGGTGCACAAAACATGCTGTCACAACCAGGACTCGTGACAATCCCTCAGTTTCCTAAATTGCTTCACTGCTACTTTTTAATTAAGCCTCATTAGATTGTCATATATTGATAAGAGGGATGACCCTGAACTAGATGCATAAATTAAAGCTATCCTCATCCTGTGCTTTTATATGAATGTGTTAATTATTTTTGTCATTAGGGAGAATAATGGAGGGATGGAGCAATACCAAACGGAGTTTGACAAAGTGAATCCGTCACCCAGTGAGTCTGCAATTAACACCAAGGGACAAAGGTAGGATTCCCTGTAATAAATAACCTTCCTCCCAGATGCTAATGGAGACCCAGCAGGACCCACTGTTGTGTTGTCGCAGTTGTACACGGGCCCTTAGAGGAGACAGAGCTGGTGTTTCAAACGAGTCTTGTTTGCCCCCAGTTGGCTCACACATTTGTTTTTTAAACGGCATAATCACTAACATTTAAACACAGGGTGATGTCACGTAACAATCTGCAGCTTCTGAGAAATGGAGAGGCCCGACTTTGCTGGTTGACAGTGCAGAGGGACTGGGGGAGCAGTCAGATATGGTGATCAGAGTTTGGAATCCTTGCTTTCCAAGTATATGTGTCAAGGAGTTCAAGGGTTCAGAAATTTAGGAGGGAAGTTCCAGAAGACAAGTTTGTGTGGTCGATAATAAACCAATATAGGGGTTGAGATTTCAATCTGTTGGCTATTTATTTTGTGCTTGGTAGCCAACCAGCCCAGAATTCCTGACCTCGCCGACCTGTGAAACAAGGACCATTCCAGAATGACATAGAAGCAAGCACGGAAGCGAGGGCATCCATTACCCCGAATGCGTAGGGGTCAGGAACTAAGTGCTTTCTGTAGAACAGCTCCAGAAGGCAGACCTTTGGCTGGAAAACCTGTTAGGGAGCTAGCATAGGGACTGGCAGGCCTATTACACATGCTCAGAGGTCCAAGCTACCGGCTCATGAAGCAGTGGCTCACTGCATGCTCAGAAGTTCAGGTTTCCAGCCAGGAGGGGGAGCTATGCCTGGGTGGGCGCTGTACCTGCATTGGCTCACCTAGGCCAGGTGAATTCAATTCAACAATTCAGCCAATGGGGTCGACCCACGTCATCGACCACGCCTCCCTAACCTCTCATAAAACTCACGGGGATCCCAAACCAGGCCTCGGCGTGAGCTGTTTTTCACGTGGAGCTAAGGACCGAGGCACACCTGTCCCCGGAGAGGTCGAAAAGAAGTGGAGCTGTGTGATTCGGAGCTATGAGGTAAGCCGGCCCCAGGAGTGGGCTCTCCCATGTTGGTCTCACGGATTGGGGGCCCCTCTGGGCTCCTTTTACCTCACCACCCTCGGGAGATTTGTTGGGTTGAATTCACGGTGTCTGTCTTTGCGCCGTTTCTTGCTGGTGCCCGTTTTGCGCCGTTTCTTGCTGGTGTTCGTCTTTGCCCCGTTTCTTGCTGGTGTCCGTCTTTGTGCCGTTTCTTGCTGGTGTGCGGGACTTGACGTGCCTGCTTTCCCGGGAACTCGCCTGCCTTCCTGGGCTGCATTTGTGAGGGGGCTGGGAGGCTGCTGCCTGGAGGCTGGGAGGATTTTGACTCCCAAAGCCTTCTTGAGGCTCAGTGTATAAGGTTTATTTGGACGTGAAAACGGAATCAAAGATGCAATTAACGAAGTTTTAGAAGCAGGCCTTATTGAGAAGCTTGCGGGCGGGTTCAGCAACTCAGGGTATTGAGCTATTGAAGCCGCGCAGGGGGAAAAAATCCTGGCAGCGTTTTTATGCCCACTGCTGGCAGGCACAGCTGGGGAGGATCAAAGCTGGCGAGGATCTGCGCACACAGGTGCTTCAGAAGGGAGAAGGTTGTTAATCTTACCTATATGTCAGGGACGCGTGGAGTGACCATATCTTCAGAAAACATTCTGGCTTTGGGACGAGCTGGTTCCAGGAATTTGGGGTTGAGCAGGGGAGGGGAGGTCGGTTAGGGGTCAGCCTTGAGAGCTAAGATGGAGGTGCAGGACTCAAAATGGAGTCTGTTGTGCCAAGACCGGACATTTTAGACTGTGCCCTATAGGGAAAAGGGATGTAACCATTTCTGTAACTGCTTCCTGTGGGTAGTGGGTAAAAAGCAAGGGGAGGGGCTTTTCAGGCAGAGTACTGACAGTTGCGGCCTAGCACAGGGTGGAGAGGTTGGTATTGCTGGTGAACTGCTATACGGGTAATTTCGCGGAGTCGACTTTGCCGGAGCTGGATGAGACAAGGAGCAATTAAGAGCAAAATTATAACTAAAATTATGGGTCCTAGTATGGGGGCTAGGAAGGAGTACAGAGAAGAGTTCCACCAGGAGGAAGATCCATCTGTTCTGAATCTGTTGTTTTGCAGCTCTCGGTTTAGCTTGTTGAGGATCTGGACTCTAGTTTCCACAATCCCCAGTTTATTGATATAATAACAGCCTTCCTCCTGGAGGAAGAGGCAGGTAAAGCGCGGTGGTTCTGCAAGGCAACTTGGGCAACAGAGGTTATTTGTCTTTGCAGGGAGGCTAGAGACTTGGCAGAGGCATCGACTGCCAGCTGGAAGCATGCGGTAAACTTGTCTGCTGTGATGATAGTGTCCAAGGGCTCCGCCGCTGAGTCCTACTGCAATTGCTGCTGAGGCGAAGGAGATTCTCACTGCTATCGGGAGAAAAACTGCTCTTTTAGTTTGACGACTGTATACTTGGATGTATTTGTCCTGGAACTCAGCCGGAGTGTATATAGGGAGCTGCGGAACCAGAGTGATGGGTAGAGGTAGAATTGATGTTTATATGCATAGTGAGTGTATGGTTGCACCAAAAGAAAATTTTTTCTGGCCCTGTTAGTGGTTTGGAGGGGATTTGAGTGACATTACATGTCTGTGTCGATGGATTGGAGTAGCAAAAGGGCACTTGAGTGTTTTCCGGTTGGATGTACAGAGCGACGTTGGGGATGGTTATGGCTTTTGTGGTCTTTACGTTGGATGAAAATGACAGGGCAGGACCTGGTACTGCTACCAGAGGAGGGCGTTCTAGGGCCGCACACATGAAGCAGGTGGAGAGGTTGCCTAGTCCAGCAAAGTGGCGATGGCCAGTCCCTGCTGTAGCAGGGTGAGCCAGGAGAAGGAAGACTCAGAAGGTTTAGAAATTTAGTTAGTGAGTTGAAGGTCTTGGATCTGAATATTACGGTGGATGGTGGATTGGACCTGGAGTAGCGACCTCCATACATACAGTTTGGCATCCAGAAATTTCTCTTGGCGAGTGGTGCACTAGGCTCCTGGAACCGGAGACGTCCACCGGCTATCCCAGGGGTCTGGGATTGTGAGAGTGTATTTAGATTGATGGTAGTAGAATCATCCCTGGGGATGAAGGGAAAGGTAATGTATCTGGCAGGAAGACCAAGGACACCCTACATTTTTCTGCATTCACTTTTTTGCACATTGGGTAGTTGCCTTCTGGTCATACAGGAAGCGTTTTAAAATCAGTGAAATTTAAGTATATGGGTGCTCTGTCCCCTGTGGGTGGGCAGTTAGCGGTGGCCAGCAAATAATCATAACACTTAGTGCAGGCGTAATTGGTATAGTTTTCAGTCAAGTAAAATCGCCAGGCAAAAGGGGAAATTATACTACGTTTAGCTGGCTGGCTTGGTGAGGTGAGTGAGGCAGAGAGACATAGGACCAGTAGACTGAGCAGACCACTGGGAGCCATGGTCAGAGTTTACTGCCATCTGGACTCGGGACAAATGTACCCAGGAATCTAGTCTAAGAACCTTGATTGCTGAGGGAGTGGTAAGGGACAGTGTAAGGGCCTTTCCACCGGGGTGCTAAGGGTTTGGGTGCAAGGGATTTAATTAACACAGCATCTCCAGGATGCACTGGTTTTTGGTGATCAGCAGAGGTCAGAGAGGGTTCAGGGATGGCAGAGTTGGCGTGTTGTCTAAGAAGGTTGTGGAGCAAGCACAAGTATGGAAGGTAAAAAGCTAGCAGAGGGCAATCGGTTGCAGGAAGAGGCGAGAAAAGGAAAGGTTGTCTGTAGAGTATTTTGAAAGGACTGAGGCCGGACGGCTCCTGAGGGGCTGCGCCAAGGCGAGTATAAGAGCAAAGGGTAATAGTTGAGGCCAAGAAAGTTGCAGTTCTAGGGAGAGTTTGGTGAGCTGTTGTTTTATGAGACTGTTAGCTCGTTCAACCTTACCAGAAGACTGGGGGTGTAGGCTGCGTGGAGTTTCCAGCAGATGCCCAGTGAGGCGCAAAGTGCCTGCTGCACCATAGATATGAAGTCTGGACCATTGTCCGACTGAATTGAAGCAGGCTGGCCAAAACGAGTAATGAAGTCTTGAAGAAGGTGAGTGGCGACTATGCTTGCACTCTCAGAGGAGGTGGGAAAGACTTTGATCCATCCTGAAAATGTGTTCACCATAGTGAGGAGATATTTAAACCGCTTATGCTTTGGCATGTGGGTAACGTTTATCTGCCAGTCCTGTCCCAGTAGGTGCCCTTACATCTGGTGGAGCTGTTTATGAGGGTGTTGAGCTTTCTGGCTATTGGAGAGGGCACCGATGTTGCATTTTGCATGTACTGTGTTGATAGTACTCCATAGTCCAGTGGGGTGAAATATGGGGTTAGAAACGTGTAGAGAGCTTTTGGCCCGATGTGTGGAGAATTGTGAATATTGGTGATGATTTTTTCTTGTTGTAACTTTGGGAGAATGAGTAAGTTCTATTTGTGTACCCACCATTTTTGTTGAGGAAGAGAGCAATACTGGGTGTTTTCCTGTTCAGTGTAAGTTGGAGTGTAAGTGGGAGGTAAAAAGCATACTGAGCTAGGAGCGGGAAAGTTGTTGGGCTAAGTCAGTAACAGGATCTGCAGAGTGGGAGGGAAGGGGAAGTAGGGCCTGAGTGAGAGGGCGAAATGGAGAAGGTAGTCCGCTACCTGGAGCACATCCCTGGGCTCGGCGAGGGTTACCGGAGTCGAGGAGCCAGGGCCTCTTCAGTCCATGAATCCCAGCAGCTCCATACCTTGCAGCTATGTGTCTGGAGTTTCCAGGATCTCGGCACCTCGGCTTTGCAGAGCCGGTGGCAGAGCCAGGGTCGGGCAGTTCGACTTCCAGTGGCCTGGCTGTTTGCACTGCGGGCAGGGCTTGGTAGGAGGCTTGGGATTGGGGCAAACTTTTGCCCAGTGGCCGACCCGGCCACATTTGAAGCAGGCTCCTGGCGGTAGGTGCCGGCTCCCCTGGGGAGCGTGGCGATGGATGGGATTGCCTGCCGGCCTTAGGGCTGCTACCAGGGCTTGGGAATGGAGGCTAACCATCTGTTGGACCCTCACCTGGCAAGTGGCCTCAGCTGGCTCCTCCCAAGCGTTGAAAACTTTAAATGCCATTTTTACCAGATCCTGCATAGGGGTTTCAGGGCCCTCCTCAGCCTTCTTTAGCTTTTCTTTCTGATGTCAGGGGCTGACTGGAAGGTGAAGTGAGAGGCCAAAATAGAGGCCCCACTTTTTAGACCCTGGGTCTAAACGAGTGTATTTTGTGAGTGCCTCCTGGAGGCGGTTAAGAAAAAGAGCAGTAACTTCTCTCAGTTTGTCATAGTTGACAACCTTGTTGGAGACTGTTTCCAGACCTCTAATGAGGTACCTGAGCATGAGGTTTCTATAAGGAAGATCAGACGCCCGGCCGGGCTGGTAACTCCAACTGGGGTCCTCTATTGGGATGGCATGCGCCCCCAAGGGGACATTAGGGTCGATAGCGTGGTTGTTTTCTGTGTACGTTCCTCGGCAGTAAGGGTAGAAGCAAGGATCATTTGGATGCCATGCCAGGTTAAATCATACGTTTGGGAAATGTAGGTAAATTCTTTAATAAACTTAGAGGGCTCTGCTGAGAAAGAGCCCAGGCGGGTCTCTATCTGCGACAGGTCCTTTAAGGAAAAAGGGACGTGGACTTGAATGAGTCCCTATACACCTGCAACCTCTCTTAATGGACAAAGGGCAGCTGGAGGGTTGTGGAAGCGGGTATGAAAGGCAAGCGGTGAGGACAGGAGAGAGCGATGGGGTGGCGCAGCGGGCGGGGTAGACTGATAGAGCAGCGGAAGAGGCGCACTGAGGAGCTTGGCTGGATCTTCTGGGGTTTGAATGGCAGGTTCTTTCTGCTGAGGAGATAGAGCTAACCGTATTTGGCGGGCGGAACAATGGCTACAGAGGTCAGGGCGGGAACGCAAGTCCCAAAAAGCCTGCACATAGGGGACTTCAGAATCCTTACCAGTCCTCCTGCAGAAATTGTCCAGGTCCTGTAGAACGTTGAAATAAAAAATGCCCGTTGGAAGCCAATGTGCGTGGTTGTTAAGCTGGGACTGGGGCCAGGCAACTTGGGAGAGAAAAACAAGTATTTTCTTTCACAAGGTCTGAGTGAGAGGGAGAGACTCATCAGGGCAGCCATAGACTGATTTTGAACATAGGCAAGCGCCGTGCCTAAAGGTCCTGGAGATTTGGGTGGCTCTTAGGGGACCCCAAAAGAAGTGGGGATCCGCACACCTATCCCGGGTTTTTGGCACCAAAACACAAGGTCTATTTGGATGTGAAAACAGAATGAAAGACCCAATTAACGAAGTTTTAGAAGCAGGCTTTATTGAGAAGTTTGCGGGCGGGTTCAGCAACTCAGGATATTGAGCTATTGAAGCTGCGCCGGGGGAAAGAATCCTGGCGGCGTTTTTATGCCCACTGTTGGCAGGCACAGCTGGGGAGGATCATAGCTGGTGAGGTTCTGCACACACAGGTGTCAAGGAAGGATGGAGTGACCATTATCTTCAGAAAACATTCTGGCTTTGGGACGAGCTGGTTCCAGGAATTTGGGGTTGAGCAGGGGAGGGGAGGTCGGTTAGGGTTCAGCCTTGAGAGCTAAGATGGAGGTGCAGGACTCAAAATGGAGTCTGTTGTGCCAAGACTGGGACACAGTGTTGTGCCGCGGCTCCGGCAAGCAGCAGGCCTGGGGGCGCCTGCGTCCACCCCTGTTGGTTTGGGCAGGACTCTGGCTGGGTGGCCGGCTCCAGGCTGGCTTTCGGCTAGGCCGCAACCTGCGGCCTCCATTTTCCCAGTCACGTGACTCAACTCTCAGGCAGAATGGCACCACCTGTGTCTGTTGTAGCTACACTCCATTCCCAGACAGCAAACCGCCCAGACTGCCGGAAAGTTCAGCAGAACAAGTTTCATTTCCTGCGCAGGGACCAGACCATCAGCTCTCTTGAGGGGAGACTGAGCGGCCCCCCAGTCTAATTTTCCAAAGGTTTTTATACTTTTGCAATGTGCAGGTGTGCAAGCAGGCAGAGCTCAGGAGCGGGGTATTGTGGTTAGCCATTCTTAGTTGAACCAAAACTGCTCTGGTCCTTCTCGCAAGCCTTCTGAACATCCATTTCCTTCTGTACATTCCCTTGGGCTACGTCTGCACAGCCTAACTCCCCAGTATCAGCTAGTTCATTGGCAGTTCATAGCTAGTTTATTTACCATTCATAATGGCTTCTGAAAGCTCAAAATGACTTATCTTGTCAAGGCTATTTAAGCTTTGCCCAGAGCTGCTATATTCTCTCCTGTTCTTAGCCAAGTTCAAATCATTGAATCTTCGGTAGCCAGCCCAGTGTATGGTGGGCTCAGCACTAAGAGTTTTGTGGCTTGTACTTTCTGTGTAAGGAATGCCACTAGCTTATTAGTTATTACTGGGCCAAATGTGAGGCTTAGCAGGAGGAGGATTAGGGGCCGGCTAGGGCCGTTCATAGGGTAGTTAGCCAGGCTGACCAATTAAGTAGCTTTTCAAACCAATTGGTTCCTCCATTTCTTTTCTTGACTCTTTGTTCTAATCCTTTCCTAACCAGGGCTCATCTATCTTTATTGATTCCCGAATGCTTTGCATAGAATTAGTTTCTCCCAATGCTGTGCACAGCATTCCTTGTTTCCAAAAGAGCAAGTCAAGCCCTCGGCGGGTTTGCAACACAACTGCCACAAGGGAGTCTAGGGATCTTTCTAAATGGGAGACAGGTTTTTTTTAATCCCTGTAGATCTAAAGCAATTTGCTGACTAAGAATCTGATAGTTTAAGTTTCCTTGTATTAAAGCAACTGACCCGACTGCAGCTAATCCCATAATCCCAAGCCCTGTTACCAGTGGGACCAATACTGGGGCTCTTTGAACTCATCCGGAAATTCCAAAGTTATCCCTACACCTCCTTCACCAGAACACAGGTACACTTGAGGACTAACATGCACTAGCACACAAATACCCGGGTCCGCTACTAATACTGGGGAAAAGAGACAGGGTGTACGTCCTGTGGAACAAGTAAAGCAAGTACTCATTGGAGCAGATAACGAATTAGGATCAACATTTGGTTCAATGGGAACAGCTTGAAGGCAAAAATCTCGATATCTTGATATATTAAAGGGATAATTAGATGAATAAAAACACAGTCCTTGCCCTTGCAAATCTTTTAAAGTGAGCTTAGACTTGAGTCCATACTAACATCACCTATAGACTGCTGCTTCCTGTAATCCTTTTTACTAACATTTCTAATTGGATTACACTCTGTACCAATAGTGCTATTTGTACCTGTGCCTACATAGTAAGGGGAAGCAGGGTTCAGAAAAAGCCAACAATCAGCTGTGAGGTGAGGATTTGAGTTTATACATTGGAACACAGCATCCCGAGAATCAAACACAGAACCTTGAGGTGGCTCCTGAATGAGAAGGGCCCTGTGAGTTGGGCTGGCAGTGAACGGGAAAGTTACTGGAGAGTCTGGAGGGTGCGGCAAAGGAATCTTAATGACACCCAGCTGTGGCTCTTCAGGATTTATCCCGAGGTTTGGGCCTTTGTACGGATGGCAGGTTGCCATATTTTACTTTGCTGGATAGAAAAGGTTGTCCCGGGATCTCTATCATTTACATAATGTTGAATTCCCCATGTTTTCCCAGGGAACCCAATAACGCTTGAATCCAATTCTTATTGGGTTACATTTGGAAACCATACACGTGGTGGGATCAAACCCTTCCGACTTGAGTCTCATTCTTGTAAAAATAATAGGGTCGTCTTTAACAAGTTTCCACCCTGAAAATGATAGTTTCACAACCCCAAGCTGCACAATGGTAATGTCCCTCCCCTTGGCAGTTAGGGAGTCCATGAGCCGGGCATATATAGACATGGTTTGTTTGGAGCCTTCTTTCTATAGAGGGTATTCCGAACCCATAGGACGGAATTCCAGTATAGGTCCTATTGTGCCCTTTACCTTTAAAGGATCCAGAATGCCAATACTTTCCTAGCAAATCAAACAAATCAAAATGAAAACACGGGATCATACCCAGTATAAGAGGTTACATATTCACTGCTGGAGGTTAGAATAGCAGGCCACAGATGTGTTTGTGCTTGGGGGAAACAGTGGGTGCTGTCAGCAATACTCGGAGAAAAACAATTAAGTTCTGTAAAGCCTTAATTTTGAGGGATTTTCCGTCTTTCTGGGTGTCCATCTTTTCAGGATATGCTCAGGGAGGGCTTTGTTTTTTAACTTATGACTGATGAATCCACGGCCCCCTCCCCACTATTTTAACAGCAGTTGGTGTTGGAAGTATCACCTGGTATGGGCCAGTCCACCTAGGTTCTAAGTTGTCAGGTTGGTTCTTCTTTACCCATGTCCAGTTTCCTGGTTGCACGTTGTTGGCTGCCTGTTCCCTTTCCCTTGGTTAGGCCCAAAATGAAGGTGTCAAAGCAGATGATTTGTCTCTCACCTGTTGCACAGCCTGCAGGCACTCGATGAGGGAACGATTAGTGACTTCCATTATTTCTACTTCCTTCAATCTTGGGAGGATTTGGGGAAGGTCTGCCAAACATAAATTCAAATGGGGACATGCTTTTCCCATAGGGAGTGCATCGGACTTGAAGTAGGGCAAAAGGTAAAGTAAGGATCAACCCAGGTCTCGCAAGGTCCTAAATGCAACTTAACGAACAATTCCTTTAGGGTTCTGTTTATTTTTTTCTACTTGCCCTGAAGAGCTTCCAGTTAATATTTAGAAGCATTGCTAAGACTTTAGTAATTTGAGCAATAAATGTTGGGCCATTGTTGGACCCCAAGGTGGTGGGAAGGCCAAATCTAGGGACAATTTTAGTTACTAATAATTTACACACAGTGGCAGCAGTTTCCTTCTTTGTTGGGAAGGCTTCCACCCATCGAGAACAGGTGTCTACGAACACCAGCAAATATCGGTAGCCATACTTTCTAAGTTTGATATCCATAAAGTCCACCTCCCAGAATTCTCCAGGACTACTACCTCGAGCTCGTGGTTGGGGTTGCTCCTTTTCTTTCTGGGGTTGTTTACCCGAGCACAGTGTAATCAACTGTGGGTGACATCTGCCACCCAGTGTCCAAGCCTGGGTATGTAAAAGTGCCTGAGAAGCAACTGAGACAGTTTAGAGAGGATCCCAAATGCATACCTTCATGTAGTCCTTGAATCAGATCTCTCCCAGAGCTTCTGGCATGAATCTTCTTCCATCAGGATGGAGCAGCCACCCTGGATGCTCCCAGTCTTTTTGGCAGGCCAGCTCTTGGCTTATCTTTAGATCATTTTCTGAGTATGTAGGTTGTGGCTGTAACACTGGGGATGGCATGGTCACAGCCACTACCTTGGGGATTTGTGGCATAGTCCTGGCATTCGAGATCCACCGGTCCGGGGGACTGGTTAGGAGTGGTTCAACCATAGGTCCCCCTACCACAGCAATATCCTGTCCCAGTGTAAGCTTCCTAGCTTCTATGACTAGGATGGCCGTGGCAGCCTCAGCTCGCATGCAGCTCAGCCATCCTGCACCTACAGAGTCCAGTTTCTTTGAAAGATAGGCCACAGGTCTCTTCCATGGCCGCAAGTTCTCAGTTAGCACTTCTTTTGCTGTGCCTCTGGCCTCACATAGACAATTGGAAGGGCTTTACTATGTCTAGTAGGGCAAGAGAGGTTGCCCATATGAGCGACTTTTTAAAGGATTCAAACGCTTGTTGTTCTACTTCAGTCCATTTAAGTTCTTTTTCCTTTCCCCAGTACTTGCATATAGGGGTTTCGTTGTTTTTGCAAATCCCAAATTCCACAATGGACAGTACCCCACAGCTCCTAGAAACTCTTGCAACTGCCTCTTAGTCTCAGGGACTGGGATTTTGAGGATCGCCTCAGTGCGGCTGGGGGACAAGGTCCGTTTTCCCTCCTCCAGTTGGTAGCCTAGGTATACAGCTTTATGGACACACAGTTGAGCCTTTCTTGCAGATACCCTGTACCCCAATGGGCCAAGGACTATTATCAGGTCCTTGGTAGCCCGTTGGCATTCCTCCAGGGTTTCGGAGGCCAGGAGGAGGTCATCTGCATACTGGAGCAAGGTGGTTTGGGGGTGTTCCTCCTTGTGTCCCTGTAAGTCTTCACTGGGTTGATGTGCAGGGGACACGGGTATGGAGAACAAAGCATCCTTTAAGTCCAAAACAGTATAACAAATTCAGTTTGACGGGATAGTACTCAGGAGGGTCTCGGGGTTTGGCACATGGGGTGGCCCGTTTCTATCCTCTCATTTGCCTCTCTGAGATCCTGCACCGGTTGGAAGTCCTCAGTTCCCGGCTTCTGCATGGGCAGCAGGGGAGCATTCCATGTGGACTTGCAGAGGACCCAAATGCCTGTCCTCTTTAGTCTGCAAATGGGAACAGAAATACCCACTTTTGCTATCCAGGGAGTAGGGTTAGCTTGACACACCGGTGTAGCTGAGCTCAGAAGTTGTACGACCCCAGGCACCTGAAGTTCAGAAAGGTCTGGCAGGTTGTTCTCTGCCCAAACAAAAGGAATATCTTTTAGCGATTTATCAAGAAGTTCCTTTGAGCAGGTCTCTTCTGCTCCTTGATAAAACACATATCACTCTGACATTGGAGCGGTGAGCAAAACTTTTGGCTTTTCAAGTTCAAGGGTTAAGGTGGTTGTAGCAGATGAGAAAGTAATTATGGCTGCCATTTTTCATAATAAGTCACGATCAATTAGGGGAAAGGGGCATTGAGGCATTACCAGGAAGGAGAGTGTGTGTAACTAACTGTCTCTTGTGCTAAATCTGTTAATCTGGCCGTTGTCCATGGGTGTGCTTGGGTCTGCCCTGGGGCCCCTGTAATGAAAGCCTTTCCTTTTGACAAGGCACCTATAGTCTTTTCTGAAACCAAGAAGGTGACCCCTTTGTCCACCTAGAAATTTACTGGCTGGCTCCCTACATGGAGAGTGAGCATGGGTTCTTGGGGTCAAGTGAAACAGAGCCTGGACACCTTTATTCAGCTTCGAGCATTATTGTCTGTAGCTTCGATTTTTCTAGGCGAGGACTAGGCCCGTTCCCTCTAGTGGTGGCTCGTCTGCCTCTCCTGGGCTTTTCAAGGCACTGATTTTTCCAATGTCACTGTTTTGTATAGTAGGTACATGGATACTTCCTCAGGACTAGGCGAGTGAGAAGCGGGGTATTAGGGTTAGCCATTCTTAGTTGAACCAAAACTGCTCTGGTCGTTCTCGCAAGCCTTCTGAACACCCATTTCCTTCATGACATTCCCTTGGGCGACGTCTGCACAGCCTACCACCCCAATATCAGCTAGTTCATTTACACTTCCTAGCTACTTTATTTTCTTTTCATGGTGGCTTCTGTCAGCCCCAAATGGCTTCACTCTTGTCAAAGCTGTTTCAGCTTTTCCCAGAGATCCTACACAGTCGCCATTGTAGCCGAGAGGTAACAGGGTCTGTGACCATGGCCAAGATGGCACCCACCAGTCCAAACATGTGGAAGGGCGCTGCCTAGGGAGCTGGGTGAAGAGGCCTGGGAGTTAGCCCTGCCTGGTCCCGGGAGCCAAAAGTTTCCCTTATCCCCTCCATTCCCTTTGCCTTTCTCCTGGTTTTTCAAACAAGCTGCTCTAGCCCTATAACGCCAAGCACAAAATTGTCATAATTCTTAATGAAAACGTATCTGGTACCCAAATTATAGATGTGACAATTTGGTCACATTTCAAAAACACTGAAAATTTTATGCTTTTAAAATATATTTTGAATGCCATATATATTGATAACTATGAAAGTAAAGAATAGAAACCAAAAAAAAATTTCCTAAATTTAAAACTTCAGGCGTTATAGGGCTAGTGTTCTTCCAGATTTGGTTTGTTCCTTCTTACAGGCTGGTTTTCCGTGGCCCAGGCTTAGGCCAATGGCGTTCGGAAGCCTAGGCGGAGTCACTGTTACCTTTAGGCTTTCAGTGATGCTGCTTCAGGCACTTTTGGGGACAGCTCTTACTTAATACACAGCTCCTCTGCCATGATGTTCCAGCCAGAAATTCCAATTTCCCTTAAGGTTCCCTGAGCTGCCACGTGTCCCTTCCCTTCAGAGATTTGAGCATCAGCCCCGCCAGCAGGCGTCTTGGAGGGCCTTGGAGCCATCCCAAGCAATGGTCCTCCTAGCCTGTTGTCCAGAAAAATGGTTGGACCTAAAGGTCGCCCTCGGCGACTAGTCCTTGACCCCTTCCCTCGGGCTGAGGCATGAGATTCAGGGCAACCCAGGGGTGCGCTCTCAAAGTGGGGGTTATAGACCTGGAGGCAGCAAGCTGTCAATCGCGTCCTTGTTTTGTGCTTTCTAGATGGGACTTAGCAGCTTGATGCTCAAGAATTGCCCCCTTGCATGAATCGTGTCCCATTGGGATAGAGTTGATACAGAGAGGCTGGGCAAACAAAAGCTGATAGATTCACTTTGCAACTCTATTTGGCCACAGTATCGTTTTGAGAAAGGAGAATGGTGGGCAGAGAATGGTACGCTTTCCCTTCCAACCGTGATTCACCGGGAACAGTTCGGTAGAGTGCCGGGAAAGTGGGTGGAGATGCCAGGACTTAGAGCATTTCTCCTCTCGAGGAGCAGTAGGAGACCTTCATCCCCAGTGCACCCAGGAACCCCTAAGGCAGGCGTCCTCAAACTGTGGTCCATGGGGCACATGTGGCGCCATGCCATTTATCCCACACTCGGGGTGTTTTTGCTGCCACTGCCTGTCCTGCTTAGCAGCCGACTCGTGCAGTGTGCATAGGAATTTGTCCATAGGTTTTTTGAAAACCATAGTCTGGCCCTCCAACGGTCGGAGAGACAATGAACTGGCCCCCTGTGTAAACAATTTGAGGACCCCTGCCCTAAGGGATCCTGGACTTCAGGTCACTATTGTCCCAGCCCTGAACCCTCCCTGAACATTCTACCCCTAGTAGAGGCACCAGGGGCATTTGGTCCCAGGGTAACTTACAAGCCTTTTACTCAAATGGAACCCGAGAAAATTAAAAATGACACAGGCAGTTACTCTACTTTTGATCCCTGTTGAATCCGCCTGTAGCATCCCAATATTACAATTTAACCCTATAACGCCGAGCATGACCTTTCCCTAACATTTAATGAAATGAATATAAATGTATATATATTGATAACTATGAAAGTAATGAATCAAAACGAAATTTTTTTGCCCAAAAATTTAAAAGTGAGGCGTTATAGGGTGAAAAAGAAGGATGGTTCTTATCAGAGGGGCCAATGCCTTAGGATCATAAGTGAAGCGGTGATCCCACTGCACCCAGTAGTGCCCAAACCCTGGACCACCCTAGGGAAATTGTGAATGCTTTTACCCCCGTGCCGGTACTTAGAATGAGCAAACACACACGCCTGATAATCCTAAGATTTTTACTTACTTCCTGTGATACTCACCTACTTTCAAGGGCACTCCCACCTCACAATCCTAGCCTTGTCTCAGTTAAACTGTTCACCCTTTTGTGCGTTTGTTGTTTTTTCCAGAAGTTCTCAAGTTACCAAAGCCCCTAATCCAAGTGTGCCAGCTCCAGGACCACCATCTCCTGGACCACTTCAACCTTATCCATCCTAGCGCTGAATGGACAACCCCTCCCAGCAGAGCAGGAAGGGTGTGGACCCAAAGCCCCACTTCGCCCCTTTGCCAGCAGGAAGTAGCTAGAGATGTCGTCGCCCAGTACCCCAAAGATTTGGGTCCACATCTCTTCAGGGTGGAAATGTTAGGTAGCTAGCATAGGGACTGGGGTGTCCATTACACATGCTCAGAGGGCCCAGTTAGTGACCCAGGAAGGAGTGGCACACTGTGCGTGCTCAGAGGTCCAGGTTTCCGGCCAGGAAGGGCAGGTCCACCTGGGTGGGCGCTGCACCTGCATCGACCCACCTAGGCCAAGTATATTCAATTCAGCCACTAGGATCGACCAGGGTTGCCCACCACACCTCCCTAACTCTCCTAAACCTCACTTGGATCACAAACCAGGCTTTGGCGTGAATTCTTTCTCACGCAGAACCAAGGACCGAGGGATATCTGTCCCCAGAGAGATCTGACCAACCCAGGAAAGCTCTTTGGAGGCAGCAGGAGTGGACGTGAGTGGCTGGTGGATACTGTTCAGATGCATGGCTTTCTGCTTGGAATGGTTTTTAGTCTCGGCTGACAGGATAAGAGGAGGTAGTATGTCTGGATCACATAGTATCCATGTCCACAAATGAGCTGCCCATTCCAAAGTCCTGACAGTGCTTTTGGAAAACACTGTGCTTTGGAATGTCACCCCTTGCAGAGGGCAGTGGGTGGGGCTGGGACCCAGGTATGCTGCCCCTTGCTCCCAGTTGCCGGTTTCTGGATCCTGATTATATCTCTCACAGGATCAGTTAGTGGGCTTGTTGTCTGCCTCAGGCTTTGTTCACCGAGGTCCTCCAGCTAGGTGGTGGTGTGTGTGCATGAGCAGAGGCTTCCTGCCAATCCCCCATGAGTTGAAGAGCTCCCCTGGTGTGGGCTCCGTGAAAGAGGTGCCCCAGACAGCAGGACTACCCAGGAGGGTGGGCCCTACAGGAACCGGAGGGCCATTCCCCCTGTGGAATGACCTCAGAGCCCCGCCTCTCTCACTGTCCAGCTGCCGGGGCTGTGGACCCTAAGCTTCATGCCTCACATAGGAATAGACACAGGGTGAGGCGACTGCAGCACCTGCTTTTGCTGGTCTAATCCAGCCTGAGATCATCCTAGCATCAGCCCTCTGCCAGGGTCTTTTTTTTCTCTCCTTTTATAGGGGCTCATACAACAATAACCACAATACGTGCAAACATCACTGATATAAGGCACATTTGTACATTCATTGCCCTCATTATTCTCAAAATATCTTCTCTCCACCCAAGCCCCTGGCCTCAGCTCCTCATTCCCCCCGCCCCCATTCTCACTACCCCTCCTCATAAATCCTTCATCATTTACTAATTATTATTTTGTCATATCTTGCACTGTCTGATGTCCCCCTTCACCCCCTTTTCTTTTGAGGTTTTATGTAGATCCTTGTCATCGGTTCCCTGCTGCCAGCCTACCCTCCCTCCACCCTCCCAGCATCCCCATTCATAACACTGGTCCTAAAGGGCTCATCCACCTTGAATTCCCTGTGTTTCTAGGTCCTATCTGTCCCAGTGTACATTCTCTGGTCTAGTCAGATTTGAAAGTTATAATTGGGATCTTGATAGTGAGGGGAGAGGAAGCATTGAGGAGCTAGAGGAAAGTTGTGTTTCACCGTTGCTGTCTAATACCCTGTGTAGGCTTGTCTCTTCCCCAAGACCTTACTTAAGGGAATGTCCAGTGTACTGCAAATGGGCTTTGGCTCTCTACCCAGCATTCCCTGCTCATTCGCAATGAGATTTTTTTGTGCTGATGATGCCTGATCCCTTTGATACCTCGTGATCGCACAGGCTGGTATGCTTATTCCATGTGGGCTCTGTTGTTTCTGAGCTACATGGCCGCTTGCTTACCCTTCAGGCCTTTAAGACATCAGACGCCATATCTTTTGATAGCAGGGCACCATCAGCTTTATTGACCACATTTGCTTATGCAACCGCTTAGACTTCAGGGAACGTGTCGGGAAGGTGAGCATCATAGAATGCCAATGTAATAGAACAAGGTATTCTTGCAATGAGAGAGTCCTTGAGTGGAGGCCCAAAGGCCATCTGCTACCTTAATAGGACACCTATAAAGATATGGACATAGGTATATTTCCCCATGCTCACAGATAAATATATTTACATCTGTGCGTGCCTTTCTTTAGACCTCTATAACTGGCCCGTGCTTCCTAGGTCGCTCTGCTATTCCCTTTCATTTCCCTCTTGTGCCCACTGCCATGCTCAGTTTTCATTTGGGTTTCAGTAAATCCTCTTGGTTCCTTCACCCTTGATCACGCCCTACCAGGATTCCTACATCGCCCTCACCACGGATTTGCATCCACTTGTTGTTCCCTTGTCTCTGGGTTTCTTGACATCACTCCCTTTCCCCCCAACTCCCTCTTTCCCGTGGCCCTCCCACGAAGTGTTGGTCCCCTTTTTCTCTCCTGCAGATTGTACATCCAGCATCTCTTTTTAGACATACAGTAGAGGTAATAACATGCACAAACAAAAGACAGAGCGAAAGCAAGCACCAAAAGAAAGAAAACAGCCAAAATCCAATGACCATCAAAGAAAACACAACTCCTCAAGAAAGGAAAGCTTGTAGTTATTTCACAGACTGTTTGTTGGCCCTTAGCAGTGTTTTCCAGTCCAGTCTGTGCGGGCACCAAGTCCTGCCCCCAAAGTCCTCCTTTGGCATTCCCTGGGGACCTTGTTGCTCCACTTCCTTGCTCTTCTGCTGCACGCCCTTAGTGCTATGCCTCGGTGTGGCGGAATCCGTTCCCGCACTGTCTCTCCAGTGTTGTCCCTTCTAGGGCTATGGGTCTTTGAGGGACGTCGTGTCTCATCTTGGGCTGGCCATGTGGTCTTCTGTGTGGACTGTCTTCTCTGAGTGGGAACATGATCCTCAAGGCAGGATCCCAGAGCCCACTGAGTGACTTTCTCTCCAGCAGCTTCTAGGTAGGCTCTGCCCCATGAGGGGCCGTGAGGTGCCTGTGTAAACCTGAGTCTGCTGGAGGTTAGAATAGCAGTCCACAGATGTGTTTGTGCTTGGGGGAAACAGTGGGTGCTGTCAGCAATACTCGGAGAAAAACAATTAAGTTCTGTAAAGCCTTAATTTTGAGGGATTTTTCGTCTTTCTGGGTGTCCATCTTTTCAGGATATGCTCAGGGTTGGGTTTTTTTTTTGGTTTTTTTTACTTATGACTGATGAATCCACGGCCCCCTCCCCACTATTTTAACAGCAGTTGGTGTGTTGTAAGAATCACTTGGTATGGGCCAGTCCACCTAGGTTCTAAGGTGTCAGGTTGGTGCTTCTTTACCCATGTTCAGTTTCCTGGTTGCACGTTGTTGGCTGCCTGTTCCCTTTCCCTTGGTTAGGCCCAAAATGAAGGTGTCAGAGGAGATGATTTGTCTCTCACCTGTTGCACAGCCTGCAGGCACTCGATGAGGGAACGATTAGTGACTTCCATTATTTCTACTTCCTTCAATCTTGGGAGGATTTGGGGAAGGTCTGCCAAACATAAATTCAAATGGGGTCATGCTTTTCACATAGGGAGTGCATCGGACTTGAAGTAGGGCAAAAGGTAAAGTAAGGATCAACCCAGGTCTCGCAAGGTCCTAAATGCTACTTAACGAACAATTCCTTTAGGGTTCTGTTTATTTTTTCTACTTGCCCTGAAGAGCTTCCAGTTAATATTTAGAAGCATTGCTAAGACTTTAGTAATTTGAGCAATAAATGTTGGGCCATTGTTGGACCCCAAGGTGGTGGGAAGGCCAAATCTAGGGACAATTTTAGTTACTAATAATTTACACACAGTGGCAGCAGTTTCCTTCTTTGTTGGGAAGGCTTCCACCCATCGAGAACAGGTGTCTACGAACACCAGCAAATATCGGTAGCCATACTTTCTAAGTTTGATATCCATAAAGTCCACCTCCCAGAATTCTCCAGGACTACTACCTCGAGCTCGTGGTTGGGGTTGCTCCTTTTATTTCTGGGGTTGTTTACCCGAGCACAGTGCAATCAACGGTGGGTGACATCTGCCACCCAGTGTCCAAGCCTGGGTATGTAAAAGTGCCTGAGAAGCAACTGAGACAGTTTAGAGAGGATCCCACATGCATACCTTCATGTAGTCCTTGAATCAGATCTCTCCCAGAGCTTCTGGCATGAATCTTCTTCCATCAGGATGGAGCAGCCACCCTGGATGCTCCCAGTCTTTTTGGCAGGCCAGCTCTTGGCTTATCTTTAGATCATTTTCTGAGTATGTAGGTTGTGGCTGTAACACTGGGGATGGCATGGTCACAGCCACTACCTTGGGGATTTGTGGCATAGTCCTGGCATTCGACATCCACCGGTCCGGGGCACTGGTTAGGAGTGGTTCAACCATAGGTCCCCCTACCACAGCAATATCCTGTCCCAGTGTAAGCTTCCTAGCTTCTATGACTAGGATGGCCGTGGCAGCCTCAGCTCGCATGCAGCTCAGCCATCCTGCAGCTACAGAGTCCAGTTTCTTTGAAAGATAGGCCACAGGTCTCTTCCATGGCCGCAAGTTCTCAGTTAGCACTTCTTTTGCTGTGCCTCTGGCCTCACATAGACAATTGGAAGGGCTTTACTCTGTCTAGTAGGACAAGAGAGGTTGCCCATATGAGCGACTTTTTAAAGGATTCAAACGCTTGTTGTTCTACTTCAGTCCATTTAAGTTCTTTTTCCTTTCCCCAGTACTTGCATATAGGGGTTTCGTTGTTTTTGCAAATCCCAAATTCCACAATGGACAGTACCCCACAGCTCCTAGAAACTCTTGCAACTGCCTCTTAGTCTCAGGGACTGGGATTTTGAGGATCGCCTCAGTGCGGCTGGGGGACAAGGTCCGTTTTCCCTCCTCCAGTTGGTAGCCTAGGTATACAGCTTTATGGACACACAGTTGAGCCTTTCTTGCAGATACCCTGTACCCCAATGGGCCAAGGACTATTATCAGGTCCTTGGTAGCCCGTTGGCATTCCTCCAGGGTTTCGGAGGCCAGGAGGAGGTCATCTGCATACTGGAGCAAGGTGGTTTGGGGGTGTTCCTCCTTGTGTCCCTGTAAGTCTTCACTGGGTTGATGTGCAGGGGACACGGGTATGGAGAACAGAGCATCCTTTAAGTCCAAAACAGTATAACAAATTCAGTTTGACGGGATAGTACTCAGGAGGTTCTCGGGGTTTGGCACGTGGGGTGGCCCGTTTCTATCCTCTCATTTGCCTCTCTGAGATCCTGCACCGGTTGGAAGTCCTCAGTTCCCGGCTTCTGCATGGGCAGCAGGGGAGCATTCCATGTGGACTTGCAGAGGACCCAAATGCCTGTCCTCTTTAGTCTGCAAATGGGAACAGAAATACCCACTTTTGCTATCCAGGGAGTAGGGTTAGCTTGACACACCGGTGTAGCTGAGCTCAGAGGTTGTACGACCCCAAGTTCAGAAAGGTCTGGCAGGTTGTTCTCTGCCCAAACAAAAGGAATATCTTTTAGCGATTTATCAAGAAGTTCCTTTGAGCAGGTCTCTTCTACTCCTTGATAAAACACATATCACTCTGACATTGGAGCGGTGAGCAAAACTTTTGGCTTTTCAAGTTCAAGGGTTAAGGTGGTTGTAGCAGATGAGAAAGTAATTATGGCTGCCATTTTTCATAATAAGTCACGATCAATTAGGGGAAAGGGGCATTGAGGCATTACCAGGAAGGAGAGTGTGTGTAACTAACTGTCTCTTGTGCTAAATCTGTTATTCTGGCCGTTGTCCATGGGTGTGCTTGGGTCTGCCCTGGGGCCCCTGTAATGAAAGCCTTTCCTTTTGACAAGGCACCTATAGTCTTTTCTGAAACCAAGAAGGTGACCCCTTTGTCCACCTAGAAATTTACTGGCTGGCTCCCTACATGGAGAGTGAGCATGGGCTCTTGGGGTCAAGTGAAACAGAGCCTGGACACCTTTATTCAGCTTCGAGCATTATTGTCTGTAGCTTCGATTTTTCTAGGCGAGGACTAGGCCCGTTCCCTCTAGTGGTGGCTCGTCTGCCTCTCCTGGGCTTTTCAAGGCACTGATTTTTCCAATGTCACTGTTTTGTATAGTAGGTACATGGATACTTCCTCAGGACTAGGCGAGTGAGAAGCGGGGTATTAGGGTTAGCCATTCTTAGTTGAACCAAAACTGCTCTGGTCGTTCTCGCAAGCCTTCTGAACACCCATTTCCTTCATGACATTCCCTTGGGCGACGTCTGCACAGCCTACCTCCCCAATATCAGCTAGTTCATTTACACTTCCTAGCTACTTTATTTTCTTTTCATGGTGGCTTCTGTCAGCCCCAAATGGCTTCACTCTTGTCAAAGCTGTTTCAGCTTTTCCCAGAGATCCTACACAGTCGCCATTGTAGCCGAGAGGTAACAGGGTCTGTGACCATGGCCAAGATGGCACCCACCAGTCCAAACATGTGGAAGGGCGCTGCCTAGGGAGCTGGGTGAAGAGGCCTGGGAGTTAGCCCTGCCTGGTCCCGGGAGCCAAAAGTTTCCCTTATCCCCTCCATTCCCTTTGCCTTTCTCCTGGTTTTTCAAACAAGCTGCTCTAGCCCTATAACGCCAAGCACAAAATTGTCATAATTCTTAATGAAAACGTATCTGGTACCCAAATTATAGATGTGACAATTTGGTCACATTTCAAAAACACTGAAAATTTTATGCTTTTAAAATATATTTTGAATGCCATATATATTGATAACTATGAAAGTAAAGAATAGAAACCAAAAAAAAATTTCCTAAATTTAAAACTTCAGGCGTTATAGGGCTAGTGTTCTTCCAGATTTGGTTTGTTCCTTCTTACAGGCTGGTTTTCCGTGGCCCAGGCTTAGGCCAATGGCGTTCGGAAGCCTAGGCGGAGTCACTGTTACCTTTAGGCTTTCAGTGATGCTGCTTCAGGCACTTTTGGGGACAGCTCTTACTTAATACACAGCTCCTCTGCCATGATGTTCCAGCCAGAAATTCCAATTTCCCTTAAGGTTCCCTGAGCTGCCACGTGTCCCTTCCCTTCAGAGATTTGAGCGTCAACCCCGCCAGCAGGCATCTTGGAGGGCCTTGGAGCCATCCCAAGCAATGGTCCTCCTAGCCTGTTGTCCAGAAAAATGGTTGGACCTAAAGGTCGCCCTCGGCGACTAGTCCTTGACCCCTTCCCTCGGGCTGAGGCATGAGATTCAGGGCAACCCAGGGGTGCGCTCTCAAAGTGGGGGTTATTGACCTGGAGGCAGCAAGCTGTCAATCGCGTCCTTGTTTTGTGCTTTCTAGATGGGACTTAGCAGCTTGATGCTCAGGAATTGCCTCCTTGCAAGGATCGTGTCCAATTGGGATAGAGTTGATACAGAGAGGCTGGGCAAACAAAAGCTGATAGATTCACTTTGCAACTCTATTTGGCCACAGTATCGTTTTGAGAAAGGAGAATGGTGGGCAGAGAATGGTACGCTTTCCCTTCCAACCGTGATTCACCGGGAACAGTTCGGTAGAGTGCCGGGGAAGTGGGTGGAGATGCCAGGACTTAGAGCATTTCTCCTCTCGAGGAGCAGTAGGAGACCTTCATCCCCAGTGCACCCAGGAACCCCTAAGGCAGGCGTCCTCAAACTGTGGTCCATGGGGCACATGTGGCGCCATGCCATTTATCCCACACTTGGGGTGTTTTTGCTGCCACTGCCTGTCCTGCTTTGCAGCCGACTCGTGCAGTGTGCATAGGAATTTGTCCATAGGTTTTTTGAAAACCATAGTCTGACCCTCCAACGGTCGGAGAGACAATGAACTGGCCCCCTGTGTAAACAATTTGAGGACCCCTGCCCTAAGGGATCCTGGACTTCAGGTCACTATTGTCCCAGCCCTGAACCCTCCCTGAACATTCTACCCCTAGTAGAGGCACCAGGGGCATTTGGTCCCAGGGTAACTTACAAGCCTTTTACTCAAATGGAACCCGAGAAAATTAAAAATGACACAGGCAGTTACTCTACTTTTGATCCCTGTTGAATCCGCCTGTAGCATCCCAATATTACAATTTAACCCTATAACGCCGAGCATGACCTTTCCCTAACATTTAATGAAATGAATATAAATGTATATATATTGATAACTATGAAAGTAATGAATCAAAACGAAATTTTTTTGCCCAAAAATTTAAAAGTGAGGCGTTATAGGGTGAAAAAGAAGGATGGTTCTTATCAGAGGGGCCAATGCCTTAGGATCATAAGTGAAGCGGTGATCCCACTGCACCCAGTAGTGCCCAAACCCTGGACCCCCCTAGGGGAAATTGTGAATGCTTTTACCCCCGTGCCGGTACTTAGAATGAACAAACACACACGCCTGATAATCCTAAGATTTTTACTTACTTCCTGTGATACTCACCTACTTTCAAGGGCACTCCCACCTCACAATCCTAGCCTTGTCTCAGTTAAACTGTTCACCCTTTTGTGCGTTTGTTGTTTTTTCCAGAAGTTCTCAAGTTACCAAAGCCCCTAATCCAAGTGTGCCAGCTCCAGGACCACCATCTCCTGGACCACTTCAACCTTATCCATCCTAGCGCTGAATGGACAACCCCTCCCAGCAGAGCAGGAAGGGTGTGGACCCAAAGCTCCACCTCGTCCCTTTTGCCAGCAGGAAGTAGCTAGAGATGTCGTCGCCCAGTACCCCAAAGATTTGGGTCCACATCTCTTCAGGGTGGAAATGTTAGGTAGCTAGCATAGGGACTGGGGTGTCCATTACACATGCCCAGAGGGCCCAGTTAGCGGCCCAGGAAAGAGTGGCACACTGTGCATGCTCAGAGGTCCAGGTTTCCGGCCAGGAAGGGCAGGTCCACCTGGGTGGGCGCTGCACCTGCATCGACCCACCTAGGCCAAGTATATTCAATTCAGCCACTAGGATCGACCAGGGTTGCCCACCACATCTCCCTAACTCTCCTAAACCTCACTTGGATCACAAACCAGGCTTTGGCGTGAATTCTTTCTCACGCAGAACCAAGGACCGAGGGATATCTGTCCCCAGAGAGATCTGACCAACTCAGGAAAGCTCTTTGGAGGCAGCAGGAGTGGATGAGAGTGGCTGGTGGATACTGTTCAGATGCATGGCTTTCTGCTTGGAAGGGTTTTTAGTCTCGGCTGACAGGATCAGAGGAGGTAGTATGTCTGGATCACATAGTATCCATGTCCACAAATGAGCTGCCCATTCCAAAGTCCTGACAGTGCTTTTGGAAAACACTGTGCTTTGGAATGTCACCCCTTGCAGAGGGCAGTGGGAGGGGCTGGGACCCAGGTATGCTGCCCCTTGCTCCCAGTTGCTGGTTTCTGGATCCTGATTATATCTCTCACAGGATCAGTTAGTGGGCTTGTTGTCTGCCTCAGGCTTTGTTCACCGAGGTCCTCCAGCTAGGTGGTGGTGTGTGTGCATGAGCAGAGGCTTCCTGCCAATCCCCCATGAGTTGAAGAGCTCCCCTGGTGTGGGCTCCGTGAAAGAGGTGCCCCAGACAGCAGGACTACCCAGGAGGGTGGGCCCTACAGGAACCGGAGGGCCATTCCCCCTGTGGAATGACCTCAGAGCCCCGCCTCTCTCACTGTCCAGCTGCCGGGGCTGTGGACCCTAAGCTTCATGCCTCACATAGGAATAGACACAGGGTGAGGCGACTGCAGCACCTGCTTTTGCTGGTCTAATCCAGCCTGAGATCATCCTAGCATCAGCCCTCTGCCAGGGTCTTTTTTTTCTCTCCTTTTATAGGGGCTCATACAACAATAACCACAATACGTGCAAACATCACTGATATAAGGCACATTTGTACATTCATTGCCCTCATTATTCTCAAAATATCTTCTCTCCACCCAAGCCCCTGGCCTCAGCTCCTCATTCCCCCCGCCCCCACTCTCACTACCCCTCCTCATAAATCCTTCATCATTTACTAATTATTATTTTGTCATATCTTGCACTGTCTGATGTCCCCCTTCACCCCCTTTTCTTTTGAGGTTTTATGTAGATCCTTGTCATCGGTTCCCTGCTGCCAGCCTACCCTCCCTCCACCCTCCCAGCATCCCCATTCATAACACTGGTCCTAAAGGGCTCATCCACCTTGAATTCCCTGTGTTTCTAGGTCCTATCTGTCCCAGTGTACATTCTCTGGTCTAGTCAGATTTGAAAGTTATAATTGGGATCTTGATAGTGAGGGGAGAGGAAGCATTGAGGAGCTAGAGGAAAGTTGTGTTTCACCGTTGCTGTCTAGTACCCTGTGTAGGCTTGTCTCTTCCCCAAGACCTTACTTAAGGGAATGTCCAGTGTACTGCAAATGGGCTTTGGCTCTCTACCCAGCATTCCCTGCTCATTCGCAATGAGATTTTTTTGTGCTGATGATGCCTGATCCCTTTGATACCTCGTGATCGCACAGGCTGGTATGCTTATTCCATGTGGGCTCTGTTGTTTCTGAGCTACATGGCCGCTTGCTTACCCTTCAGGCCTTTAAGACCTCAGACGCCATATCTTTTGATAACAGGGCACCATCAGCTTTCTTGACCACATTTGCTTATGCAACCGCTTAGACTTCAGGGAACGTGTCGGGAAGGTGAGCATCATAGAATGCCAATGTAATAGAACAAGGTATTCTTGCAATGAGAGAGTCCTTGAGTGGAGGCCCAAAGGCCATCTGCTACCTTAATAGGACACCTATAAAGATATGGACATAGGTGTATTTCCCCATGCTCACAGATAAATATATTTACATCTGTGCGTGCCTTTCTTTAGACCTCTATAACTGGCCCGTGCTTCCTAGGTCGCTCTGCTATTCCCTTTCATTTCCCTCTTGTGCCCACTGCCATGCTCAGTTTTCATTTGGGTTTCAGTAAATCCTCTTGGTTCCTTCACCCTTGATCACGCCCTACCAGGATTCCTACATCGCCCTCACCACGGATTTGCATCCACTTGTTGTTCCCTTGTCTCTGGGTTTCTTGACATCACTCCCTTTCCCCCCAACTCCCTCTCCCGTGGCCCTCCCACGAAGTGTTGGTCCCCTTTTTCTCTCCTGAAGATTGTGCATCCAGCATCTCTTTTTAGACATACAGTAGAGGTAATAACATGCACAAACAAAAGACAGAGCGAAAGCAAGCACCAAAAGAAAGAAAACAGCCAAAATCCAATGACCATCAAAGAAAACACAACTCCTCAAGAAAGGAAAGCTTGTAGTTAGTTTACGGACTGTTTGTTGGCCCTTAGCAGTGTTTTCCAGTCCAGTCTGTGCGGGCACCAAGTCCTGCCCCCAAAGTCCTCCTTTGGCATTCCCTGGGGACCTTGTTGCTCCACATCCTTGCTCTTCTGCTGCACGCCCTTAGTGCTATACCTCGGTGTGGCGGAATCCTTTCCCGCACTGTCTCTCCAGTGTTGTCTATTCTAGGGCTGTGGGTCTTTGAGGGACGTCGTGTCTCATCTTGGGCTGGCCATGTGGTCTTCTGTGTGGACTGTCTTCTCTGAGTGAGAACATCATCCTCAAGCCTGGTGGGCCAGGATGTGCTCCACTCTCCCCTCCTCCCCCTTCGTCTTCTCCGTATTCTCCATCAGATATGTCCCGCTCCCAGAGCTACAGATTCAGTGCTATCCTATGAAAAAACATATTTGGGCGTGGGAGGGGGGAATGGGGGTGGGGAAGATCTGCTCAGATCTTTCGAGGGTCCAGGAGAGGGTGACTGCTCAGCTGGGCACAGGCATATGGGGCTCTGAGCTCTGGCTCCAGACACTGGTTGGGAATGTGGCTTTGTTTTTAACCAGTTGTGTTCCTGTGGGTCAGTACCTGTGTCTTTTTGAGTGAGTTTTCTCATCTGGAAAGTAAAGGTATTCCAGGGTCTAGTGTCCCATGTCACTAAGTGATCGAGAGGGGTTAACCCGAACCTGATTCAAACCATGTGGACATGTCAGGCGCATTCTAGATCCTGGGTGGCGATTCAGAGTCCAGGACAATGATAATATCCAAGAGGTGATATAGGTGGCTTCGTATTGAAACGGGAAGCCCACGGTGGAGGTTTTGTCCTTCCGCTGATGGCCACTTCAACTCCTGCTAAAAGAGTTTCACTGGCTCAACAGCCGAGCCGGGAGCCAGTGCCATGAAAACCATGTGGCTAACTGGGACATAGGGCAGAGAGACATTTTTTACCTTGATGGCTTGGGAAGCCCCCCAATCTCCATGCAAACCTTCTGGTGTGAGTACTTTGGAAGCAATCATAGGCTGACAGTAATTCCAATCTTTCCTTTGACAATGTGTCCGTTCTCTTTTTTGAACCTGAGAAGATGGCCCCTGTGTCCTCCAAGACATTTCCTGGCTGGCCCCCAACTTGGACAGTTAGCACGGGATCCTGGGGGCCAGTGAAACAGAGTCCTGAGACATTCCTTCAGCTTCCTCAAGCGTTATTGTCTCTCACTTGGGTTTTTCTAGGCGAGGACGAGGCCTGTCCTCTCTAGTGGAGGTTTGTCCGTCTCTCCTGGAGTTTTCAATGCAATGTTTTTTCCAATGTCTGTCTCTTCGGTAGTAGGCACCTGGATCCTTCCTTCCTCAGGGCTTGGTGGTGCCACAGGTCAGTCTCTCCGTGAGTGGGCCATGATCTCTTTTTCTGAGTCTCTGTTGTGTCTCATGGCAATTCCTAGTATTTTAGCTATTTCTTTGTCTCTGTCGTGGTAGGGTCATCTGTGTTGTGATACACCCAATAAGACACTTCTACCAAATCACGAAGATTGTTCCCTTCAAATGCTTCCCATTTCTTTTTCATGTCTGAGGCGGGCTGAGTAATAAAGGCAATACTTATTTCCCTCTTGTTCTCGGGGGCCTCTGGGTCCTTGGGGGTACAAAGAACGCAGGATTCCATCAGCCACTCTAAAAAGGCAGGCAGGCAGGCAGGCAGACAGACATTCGTTTGTAGGCGCCTGAAAATTCTCACTGACCTTAGATAAATGCATAGGTTTCCTAGTTGTCCCGCGGAGGCCCTGCAAGAGAGACTGGTGATACCTAGCTAAGCCCTCGGGGCATTACTGGGAGTTTGGGTCCCACATTATTCGTGGAGTGGTAAAAAGAGTTTCTCTCCACTGGGGAGTGCCCGCTGGCTGACCATCAGTTCTATTGACTGCTTTCTGGGCCTCTCTCTGGAAGGGCTCCCATTCCTCTGCTGTGAACAGCACCTGCAGAAGTGGCTGGCACTTGTCTGAGGTGGGCTGATGCATGTGGAAAAGCTAGTCTAGCAAAGAAATCAGACCTTGTGGTTTCTCAGACAGGGGGTTTTGTTTATTCCAATTATGCAATCCTGGGGAAAAAAATGGGACATAGACCCAAAGAGGGACTCTTGGGGTTTCCCCAGGTGTTTGGGCTGCTTGCCTTAAGCAGAGAATGCTGCTGACCAGTGATCCTTCTGGGGGGAGGAGAGGACATGCCAGCCCTAGTGCACGTGTTGGGGGGTGACTTTAAAATAGGTGGTATTTCTCTTCCTTTTGCCCCCATGAACTGATAGGCAGGCAGCGGTCACAATGGGTCTCAAGCCAGCTCTCCCGATCCTGAGTCGTCCTGCAAAGTGGGATAAAGAGGATGGGGATGGGGAGGGGAGGAGAGGGACGGCCTCCACTTTGGAGGCTTTAGGAATTTGGACCTGTTGTCTTTCCTGGTCATGCCATGTTTCGTGAAATCTTGGAGAAAACCCATTCTGTTGGGGGAGGGAGTAAGTCTTTTATATATGCTGGCTTACTAGTGGCCTATCAAGTCACACATCAATTTTATCTAACCCTAACCCTAACCCTAACCCCCTAACCCCCTAACCCCCTAACCCCCTAACCCCCTAACCCCCTAGCCCCCTAACCCCCTAACCCCCTAACCCCCTAACCCCCTAACCCCCTAACCCCCTAACCCCCTAACCCCCTAACCCCCTAACCCCCTAACCCCCTAACCCCCTAACCCCCTAACCCCCTAACCCCCAACCCCTAACCCCTAACCCCTAACCCTAACCCCTAACCCCTAACCCCTAACCCCTAACCCCTAACCCCTAACCCCTAACCCCTAACCCCTAACCCCTAACCCCTAACCCCTAACCCCTAAACCCCTAACCCCTTACCCTTACCCCCACCCCCCACCAGAAAGCCAGCCTTTGGTGGTGGTGGTGAGCCATTTTCAGTATATAATGTCTGGCTCTACATTTTGCCAGACCTGTTAGATTGACTAAGTGCCCTTGTGGCATAGTGGTTACAAGTTGAGCTGACATCCCAAAGGCCAGTAATTTGATACCACCATCAGCCCTGTGGCAGAAACCTGGTGCTTTCTGCTTCCATGGAGTTAGTCTTGGAGAGTCACAGGGACAGAGCTACCCTGTACCATAGGATCCTGTTCAACAGGGTCCCTCACTAAGAGCTAGTATTGACTTGATGGCCATGAGTTTAAGGGCCATTTTGGCTTCCTTTTCAAAGGAACCTCATTCAGTGAACTGACTCTTTCTGGTCAATCCTTTCCTCTGACTCTGGTCTGAATGTAGCACCTCACCGGGGGAGTGAAGAGGTCTGAAGCTTGGAGCTGCCTCGCAATGAAAGAAAGTAAACCATGATAGTTCATAAAGGCACTTGTGCAAATTGTAAACCACCAACCTTGGCTTAATTCATTTTTTAATTGGATAGAAATACTCTAATTATGTTGATGACAAATAAACCAAACATATATATGTGGATATACACATACACACACACACAAATACACACACACACACACACACACAAGACGGATGTTTAGGGGCATCTACCCAGCTCTGTCAGAGAGATTTGTCCCAGGTCTGGGCATAGGAGTCAGTCTTCTTGCCTTTCAGTGTCTGGCTCTGTACCTGACCTTAAGCCCCATGACCTTGATCAGATTGCTTAACATCTCTGAGCCCTTTTGGCAACACCGTGTATCAGGGCTGAGAAGGGGCACTGGGTAAGCCCTGACACATGATGGTGGAGGGACTCAGCCAAAATAAAGCATACAAGGGTAATGACCATGGCATTCTCTCCAGTGTGGGCCTCAGAGCAGCCCTGGTTCTAGATAATCCCACAGAAATAATTTTACCAACCTGGGCCTTCAGCCCTCACGCCAAACTTAACACATTTTTAATCCACACAATGTTTACAGCTTTGGGTTCTCATCCCTCTCCTTCTTCCAAGAGACCAAGGAGAATGGAGTGTTTGAGCAATATCCAGGCCACATGACCATCTTTCTCAGTTCTTAACTCACCTTTTCCTCTCTCAAGCACAACTTTAATGTTTCCATGAGTGTCCGTGGCTATGATAAAGAATACGTCTTATGGGAGGTAATCAGGGCCTGTGTCTTCCATAAACCAGTTGCCAAAGACTCTTTACAGATAGGTAATGGTAGGCCCATATGTTTTACTTACCTATTGCTGCTTAGTGACTTTCAATCCCACTCGGTGTATTATTTGCTCATAATTTTGTAATTTGAGGAAGGTTTGGCTGGGGCAGCACATCTCCACTCCACGTGGCATTGGCCAAACCAGCTCAAGCAGCGAGACCCGGCAAGATGGGTTTGCTTTGGTTCATAGGTCTAGGGCCTGGGTTCTTGCTGTTGCATTGGCTCCCCAATTTCCCTCCATGTGATCGTATCATGTGCTTGCCTTTAGCTTCCTCACAGCAGGGTGATTTTCAAGATAGATTTTTTTGTCAGGATAGTTGGGCTGTAGGCCCAGTGACAAAATCCCTTAAAGGGATTAAATTGAATGCACAATTTAATACGTGACTGCCAAATATCCCCCAGAGCACACAAGTTGAAACCACAAGACTTCTCCCTAAGAGAGGTTCCTTGTAGCTTTTGGTTGTCTTCTAAGTCCCTTTTCCTTTTCCACAATAATGTCTGGGTTGCTTTATCAATCATCTTCTTTCTTTTTATGTAGCACTATCTCTGGCTGTTTAGTCCAAGCCAATGCAGTTCCTTCCCAAAGTTACTGGGTTTCCCTTGCACTGGATTACATGATGCATTCAATTTTATGAAAGCCATGTCCCCACATCTCTTTGAAATGGGTCCCTCTCTGTTTTAGGCTGCAATTCAGCCTATTTAGGCTGTAGCACAGCCTTCTGGAGACTCTTAGAAAACCTTTTGTGTACACGAGACTGTCTACAAGGCACTGGATTACATTCTTTTGTGATCTTAGTACAGGGCATGAAAGCTATCTTCTTGATCTGATCCAACACAGAAGCCCTGCTCATGCCATTCCTATTATGGGACATTATTTTTTGGCAAGAAAGACTTGGGGTTGAAAAATAGGTTTTGTTAGGCAGATAGGCAGGAATGAGATGTCCATTGACGCATGCCCAGGAGAACCAAGCATAGAACAAAAGCCTAGGTTTTCCCGCTGGTGGGTACGGATGGGCGTTAAACCTGGATCAGCCCACCTGGGCCAGGTGATTGCAATTCAGCCAATGGGATCGACCTGGGGTCATTCACCATGCCTCTCCCCGGGAATCCTTGAAAAGGCAGGAGCGAGGGGGAGAAAGGAAAAACTGGGGACAGGAACTGGGGAGAGAACTTGAGAAAGAACATGAGACAGGTCTTTTTTTGGAGGAAAACTTAGGAGAGAGATCTTTGCGTGACCTCGAGCAGTCTCTGCCAGGCTGCATGGTGGGGAGGAATCCTAGGGGTGGCGCGTAAAACCTGAAACTTCTTTTAACTTTCATTAAACTCACTTGGATCACGAGCCAGGCTTTGGCGTGAATTCTTTCTCATGCGGAGCCAAGAACTGAGATGTAACTCTAGCCCGGATAGAGATCTTACAGTTCATATTTAAGTCCAGCAAGTCCCTGCTCCTTCATAGTTCATATTTTTTGCTAAAAAAAGCACACAACTAAACCCCAAACAGAAGTAACTTCTTTAGCTTTTCTTTACCCTTCTGTAGTTTATAATTATTTGTCTGTTGCCTCCATTGTTAATGACGCTGAGAGTTCAGATTCTAGATAAAGCAGAAGAATGTCACTGCCACCCAAAATAGTTGTTCTTAGTGTTAGTTGGTGCCCAATCAATCCCTGCCCATCCACTCACTTGCTGCCATTGAGTCAATTCTGACTCATGGCAGCAGAGTATACTTGCCCTGGTAGGTTTCTGAGACTATACATCTGTACAGTAGAAAGCTTCAGCTTTCTCTCTCAGAGCAGCTGGTAGTATTGAACTACTGACCTTATGGCTAGCAGGACAATATGTTACCAGGGATCCTTTTCAAGACTGTGCCCTTTCAGAAACAGATCACCAGGCCTGCTTTCCTAGGAACCTGTGGGTGGGTTTGAAGCATTAACCTTTTGGTTAATATGCAAGTGCTTAACAAATGGTCTTTATCCCGGTTTGGAAAACCTAAGTCACTGGTCTTTTGCCTAAAGAGTCACTTTCAATGGCCCTGGCTTGTTTCATGGGAAGGGCCAGTTCAGAGGCTCCCGGACAGATGGTGGGGTAGGATCCTTATTTAGTAGGGCCATATTGGGTGGGGTGGCAGGGAAGTGTGTGTGTGCTGTATGTGTGTGTAATCTGCATCTTTAACAAATGCCCCCCCCCACTGAAATGAGAAACACTGGCCCCAATTGTCCTCTGCCTCTCTTGTTGCTGCCTTTTTTGGGATTTTTCGGGCTTTTAGCAGCCCTGGAGGCCCCTCCTATCTAGGCAGGAAAAGGAGCCAATAAATAAGTTCACACTAAGGTGCTAGAGAGTGATAACAGCTAATCCCTTCCAAGGGCAATTGCTCTCAGAAAGAAAGAAAAGAGAGAGAGAGAGCTCAGGGGGTTGGGGGGAGCAATTTAACTCCAATGAATAGTGTCTCCTGGAAGAGTCCTACACTTTGTCGCTGCAATGGGAGTCATATATGAACATGTGTGTGTGTGTGTGAAACCCCTCGCATCAGTCTCTTCTTCTGCTTTTGTGTAAATTGGACTTTAAACACATTCTCTAGGAAGTGTTTGAATGCCTCTGTTTATGGAAGCTTCTTGACAGAAGGGGGATTTTTGTCTCTTTTGTTCAGTGAGAGAGCCCCAAGGTGTGGCATTTAATAAGTAAGTAGCAAGCTGGTTGAATGAATGAGTGAATGAGTGAGTGAGGTAAAGAAGCCTTCAGCAGCCTTCCAGGTCGAGACTGGCCCCCTCAGAAGCCTGGCTCTTGTCTAAAGTGAGGTACACCTCTCCCCCTTCCCATTTCATGCTTCCCCGTGGTCTGCCTGGGATTGAGCTGAAAAATGATTTCTCATGCATGTCATCCTCATTATATCATTATCCCTCACAGCAAAACTCTCTGACCACCCTGAAGACCTGTATTTAATGTGAGGAAAGGTGATTTAATGGAGTGGAGAGCGCAGCATAAAACAGACAACCCTTTCAGAATAGCAGAGCAGGCTGTCCCTCCAAGGGGAAAGGGACAAAAAGGGAAAAGAAAAGAAAAATGGCGAGGGAGGGGGGGCAACTCTCACTCTCCTAATAGGCTGAAATAAGAAGTCATTTTGGTCAACTTCATCAGAAGACAAACCTGAAGGGGGCCCCTTGCCCTCCCCGCCAGCGCATAACTGACTTACCATGCATTTTACCGTGGAGCTGATTATGCGGTGAGTTGTGGTAGACGGGGAGAGTTTATTGACATATGGTCTCCCTTCACACCTTTTGTTACAGCCAGACATCAGGGACTGAGCTGCAGGATATTTAAGGATTTGGAAGCGTTATCAAGGAATGGTACATATTTATCAAAACCAGGGTGATATTACAAAGCTGGGTTGCTGCTACACCTGGGTGTGTTATGTGATTAAAAATAATGACAATGCATCCTCTTGATGGATTTTGCACCAGGGCGAATACTGAGCAGGTCTGCTGGACCACCCTTGGTCGAAAATTCAAACCTAACAACCCCTTTGGTCTCAGAAGAAAATTGTGGCTGCTAGCTCACACTTGGAATCCAGGTAGGGCAATGTTTAAGCACTTCACTGTTAACCGAAAGAGCAACACTTGGAATTCACCAGCTATCCCGAGTGAGAAAGATGTGACCATGTGCTGCCACAAAAATTACAGCCTTGGAAACCTTCCGGGAGGTTCTTTCCTGGCCTACAGGGTTGCTCGAGTCAGAATTGACTTGACTTCCATGGCATTGAGCTGTTTTGAGTTTTGAATGGCTGAATTGGAGACTTCAGGATTGCAGGAAGATTTGAGAACAACCTGAAATATGCAGGCGACCAGCCTTGCTTGCTGCAAGGGAAGAGGAGTTGAAGCACTTACTGATGAAGTTCAAAGATGATAGTCTTCAGTATGGATTACAACTCGAGGTTAAAAGAACAAGAATCCTCACCACTGAACCAATAAGCAACATGATAAACAGAGAAAAGATTTAAATGATGAAGCATTTCATCTTACTTGGACCCATCCACAACCAACGCTCATAGAAATATCTGTAAAGAAATCACTGGATAAATTGCTTTCAGTGAATTTGCTGCAAAAGGCCTTTTAAACATTTTTTTGAACCAAGGTGACTTTGTCACCTTAAAAATTCAGGAGTATCCTATCCCAAGGCATGATTATTTTCATGTGGAAGCTGGAAAATGCATAAGGAAGTCCTACGAGAAGAATTGATGCATTTGAAATATGGTCCTGGTGAGGAATATTGAATACACCAAGGAACTTCTAGGAGAACAAACAAATCTATGTTGAAAGAACTACAGCCAGATTGATTCTTAGAAGCGAGGATGGTGACATTTGGCTTCATGTACTTTGGGTGTTATCAGGAGGGACCAGTCCCTGGAGTTGGGCAGCATGCTTGGTCAAGCCAAAAGGAGGACAAACCTCCACAAGATGGGTTGACACAGTGGCTCAAATGTAGGAATGGCTGTGAGAAATGCGCAGGGCAGCGTGCTGTTTTGTTCTGCTGTACAGAGTGGCCATGAGTTGGAACCAAATTGACAGCACCTGGTTACGCAATGGACTAATGGCAAGATCAACCATTCAAAACCACCAGCCACTCCTCAAGAGAAAGATGAGGCTTTTTTACTCCTGTAAAGAGTCACAGTGTGAGAAAGTCACAGGGGGAATTCTACCCTGTCATATAGGGTCACTGTGAATCGGCATCGACTCTACGGACGTGAACGGCAACAACAACAACAACAACAACAACAACAACAACAAACACACTAATGGTGGCTGGGTACATGTGCAGACACCCATCCACTCGCACTGGAGCTAAGTTAGTGGTTTCAGCAGGAAGCTTACCTCGGTGGTTTCCAGAACTCCCCTGGGCTGAACCAATTTACACCAGGTCTTTCAAATATTCCTGGTACCCCGGGCATCTCTCATTTCCCAGAGTTGGTTGCATGACTTAAGGCTTGATGATCATGGGGCCACATGAAGGACGCCTATGTGCTCCAACCACTGCCTCCTAGAGAGTGCTGTAGACAATTGCCTTCAAGTCAGCCAGCTCCTGACTCATGCGGACTCCATGTGCTACAGAACTCAATGCCCACTGGTCCTGCCCCATTCCTTCAATGGGTTGTAGATTTGACCCCTTGTCAGCTGGGGGGTTTTCAGTGGCTGATGGCTTGAAGGAGTTCACCAGGCCTTTCCTCCTAGTCTGTCTGTAGGCAGAAAACATCGCTAAAATCTGTTCAGCATCATAGCAATATGCCAGCCTCCACTAGCAGTTAGGTGGTAGCTGTAACAGGAGGCGCACTGGCCAAGAATCAAACCCAAATTTCCTGCATGGCTAGTGAGAATTCTGCCATGGAACCACCATTTCCTCTCTCCTGGTTTCTAGTGTTTATGTATATAAGATTTCAGTACCTTCTAACAAGCAGTAAGTAAGACTGCACCACGGGTCACCTCTATTTAGCTCTCCCTCAAATTTTTCCACATGAATTATAAAGTGTGTGACAGTTGTAATATGTTTCTCTTTTTAAAAATTGCTGGGTGAACTTAAAACAGCACAAGGAAGTGCCAGCATAGCAAAAGGATACCCACCTGCTTATTTATCTTAAGAGAAGAAAAGTCGTGAATGCATTCACTCAGGTGAAAATATCATTCATGGAAAGAAGTGCCTAATGGTCACCAGGACCCATGGTTAATCCAGGCGTGGTCATCTGATTGCAATCGATCAGACCTAGCTATAAATCACTTATATGTCTGGGTAATTAAAAGCAAATATAAATTTTCAAAAAAATAACGTTGCATGGGATAGAAAGAGAATACATAACAACATCAGACATAAATATGCCTCAAGACAAACTCATTGTGCACATCCAGAATACATAATGGCTCTTGCTAAGATGCGTTTCCCACTAGACCCTACCCCAAGCCAGTAAAAGCCAGAAACTCTACAGGAAACTGTGGATTGTACTACTCTGAAATGGGAGCTGTGTCTCTAGACCGAATTTGGGGCTGTTCGTGCTGAGGACTCACCAATACCTGCTGCAGTGACAACAGTCCAGGTGAGAATAAGGAAATCTGGATGACAGCCAGGATATAGGAGCACTGAGACCTCAAATTGCTTCTAGGCGAGCATGGCCTGATGGGCTTCCATTTCTGCACCTCTGGCAGGAGGAGTTTGTTCTGGAAAGTAATGGTTTCTAAGGAAGTATTTCTTAAACTTTCACATGCATGCACTTACCCAGGTTCCTGGAAATCGGGCTGGGGGGCAGATTCTGATTTTGTGGGTTCAGGGTGGGGTCTAGGATCCAGCAGTTCTAGAGGCCCTGGTACTCTTGGGCTGTTAACCACAAGGACAGTAGTCCTAAACCACCAGCCACTCCTTGGGAGAAATATGAGGCTGTAGACTCCGGGCAAGAGTGACAGTCTGGGAAACCCACAAGGGCAGTTCTACCCTGTCCTGTAGGGTCACTATGAGTCAGCATCAACTCGATGGCATTAGCATGGGAGAAGCTAATGCTGATGTTGCTGGTTCCTTGACCTATCGTACTTTGAGTGGCAAAGTCCCAAGGGCCTTCCCGGATGTGATGGCCAAAAACAGTAGTGTTCACCCTTGGTCATACTTTGGAATCCCTTAGGAGCTTTCAAGCCTCCCATTGGCCTGGCCCCATCCCAGACCAATGAAGCAAGGCTTAGTGGAAGCAGGATTCAGGTCACGGTCAGTGAGAAAGCCCCCTTGGCAATGCCAACGTACAGCCAGTGCAGAGTCGAACTGGTCGACGACTCCACATGGTTCCATATACTTTGGTGAAGCCAGCTGTTTGGGCAAGGTTTTCAGAGTTACCACCCATGTAGACTTGTTGGTGATAGTGCATTAAATAGAGCACATGCAGTGCATTGCATGAGTGGCCTATGTCATGCAACCACATCAGGGGGATGTTGAGCCAATTTCTCTGGGAAACCAAGGGTGTTGGCTCCATCCTGAACGTTGGCAGGGTAATGGACTGACACAGAGGAAACTCGTTCTCTTTGTGGCGGTGCACTAATGGGTTCTTCACAGAAGGCCAAGTCCATGGCTTCAGATGCAGATGCTCACGGGGCTGAGGGAGCAGGTCAAATCCTAAGTCCGAGGTGGGTGTTTGCATATTTACATGCCCTCACTGCCATCAAGTCCATTCCAACTCACAGGCCCATGGGACTGAGTAAAATGGCCCCCGTGGGTTTCTGAGACTGTGATTCTTTAGAGGAGTAGAAAATCTCCTCTTTCTCCAGAGGAGCGGTTGGCCATTCAAACTGCTGACCTTGAGATTAACAGTCCAACTCCTGACCACTCTTGCCGTCAGAATTCTATTTATATACACAAGTATATATATATATATATATATATTTATACTTTCCCAAAAGAACTCCACATTTTCAAATCATTCTTGACACTCATGGCCTTTTTTCCTTTATAGCCATGCCTTTGGTTGAAACACAGATATAAGAGAAATATTTATCTACTTATAGGGGTCTAAAAGGAGCTTTGGTGGCATAGTGTTTGCATGTTGGGCTGCTAACACCAAAGTCAGCACTTTGAAACCACCAGCCACTCCGTGGGAAGAAGAGTCTGTCTACTCCTATAAAGAGTTACAGTCTCAGAAACTCACAGGGACAGATCTACTCTGCCTCATAGGGTCACTATGAGTCAGCATCACCTCCCTGGCAGTGAGGTAGATTTTGGTTTCATAGAGATACAAGTCAGTCCTGAGCTGCTAAAGACAAGGTTGGCAGTTTGAACCCACCAGCTGCAGAGAAAGAGGAGGCTTTCTATTCCCATAAGGCGCTACAGTTTCAGAAATACCCACAGGGGAAATTTTAACCTCTCCTGTAGGATCAATATGAGTCAGAATCGACTTATCGGTGGTGAGCAAGTGGAGGGGACCCTAAACAGGTTCTGGTGGACCTTAAGAGTTCTACTCATTGTGCATGCTCTGTAAAATGTAAACCAAGATTTTACTTTTGCAAACATTATTTTTTTCTAAACACGTCTAACTGTGAAACTATACACGCATGCGGGTCTTTGAACCTGGTCAGTGGTCTGGGGAAGTGAAGGGCCCTGACACCCTTTGTTGTTGTTAGTGCTGTCCAATCATTCTGACATCACAGGGACCTTCTTTGCAACACAAGGCAGCACTGCCCGGTCCTTTGCCAGCCTCAGGGGTAGTATGTTGGAGCCCATGGTTTCAGCTACCGTGTCCTCCAGTTCACCAAGGAGTTTCCTCTTTGTGCTGCTTACTAAACCCGTTTCTGAGGAGTCCATTCCAACTCACGGTGACGCCGTGTGGGTCAGCACCACGGGACCCCACAGAGCTTTCAAAGGCTGGTCGTTCAGAAGTCAATCAGCAGGCCTTTCTTCTGAGGGGCCTTAGATTTGAACCGCAAACCTTTTAATCAGCAGTGGTTGAGCGTGCTAACTGTTCACATTACCCGGGGACACCCAACCCTTCTTACCCTCATCGCTTCATAGGTGATCCATCTCCAATCCAAGAGGGCAGAGAAGATAGATAATACAGCCTGAGCTGCGTATGTCAGGTCCAAACTTTTCAGTGTCATGGAACAAATAGCCAAAAACCTTGATGAAATGGCTGGGAAAACTCAGTCCAAATCATTCCAAAGAAATGAGTAGCGGTGCACTCTTGGGAACTTGTGCTGTGACAGCAGCCACCAGGAAGACCCCGGTAGTCCAGATCCTTGCCACCCCAAATATGGTCACAGACTAGCAACATCAGGAGCTTGTTAGAAGTGCAAATTCTCAAGCCCTACACAAGGTCCACTGAACCAGCGTGTGCAATTTACCAAGACCACCAACGGATCGGGGTACCTGTGAAAACCAAACCAAACCCATACTCACTGCTGTCCAGTCGAGTCAGACTCAGAGCAGCCCTATGGGCCAGGGTAGAGCTACCACTGTGCATTCCCAAGACTAATTCTTTAAAGGAGCAGACAGCTTGTTGTTCTCCTTCAGAATGCCTGCTAATTTAGAACTGCTAGTTTGGTGGTTAGCAGCCCACTGCCTAACCGCTAGGCCACCAGGGCTCCTTTTATGCTTGTGAGAGGTCGAGCAAATACCATTAGCAACTAGAGAAGAACCTGGAAGAAGAAGAGCAGGGTGGGAACTGTGAGTCAATTTGGTCATTAGCACATTTCTGTGTTCACTTACTCTGTTCCTTCCCTTGTGTAATCAGTCAACAATTCTTCTTTGAACATCACCTCTGAGCCAGGATCTGTGATATGCTAATTAAGCTGGTTTAGGAAAGGGGTCTGCCTAAGTGACTCCTGCTTCCTGGCTTTTCCTGCTTCCAGATCCCCTCTCTTTACTTCCTTCCACATTAGAAGCACATCCTTACATGTGCAGCTGATCCCTAGTTCAGGACCGGAAGTTACGTGTTGGCATGCATGCATGCTCATAGCTCGCTCAGTGGGAGTGCAAAAAGTCAATTCCTTCAAGAGCCTAGCACAGTCTGTAAGGTTGGGATGGTGTTAAAAGTGGTGGGGTTGGTGTTAGTTCCCGTTGAGCCCATTCTGCACAGGATGCCTTCATGTGACAGAGTAGAAATGTCCCCATTGGGTTTCCTAGTCTGTCATCGTTACCAAAGGAGCCCCGGGGGGTACTTTAAGGGAAGTGTTGGACTGTCAACTGCAAAGTCAGGGGTTCACACCTACCAGCTGCTCCGCAGGAGACAGATGAGGCCCTCTGCTCCCATGAAGATTTACAGCCTCAGAATCCCATGATTGGGTCGCTATGAGCCAGGGTTGGTTCCATGACAGACCCAAAGCCCACTTTCTGTCGAGTTGATTCCAACTCATGGTGATCTTATATACTTGTTGTTGTTGCTGTCGGGTGCCATTGAGTGGTTTCTGACCCAAAGTGACCCTATGCACAACAGAACCAAACACTTCCAGGTCCTGCACCATCATCACATTTGTTCTCTGCCTGAGTTCATTGATGCAGCCACGGTGTCAATCCAGCTCGTTGAGGGCCTTCCTCTTTTGTGCTGCCCCTCCACTTTACCAAGCAGGATGTCCTTCTCCAGGCAATATGTCCAACGTATTTGGGAGGCAAAATCTTGCCATATATGCTGTCAAGGGCACTCTGGCCTGACTTCTTCCAAGACAGATTAGGTTGTTCGTTTAGTAGTCCATGGCAGGGTAGAATTTTCCCTATAGGTTTTTCTGAGATATTATGTCTCTATAGGAATAGATAGCTTCATCTTTCTCCCACAGTGAAGCTGGTGGGTTAGAACTGTTGACTTTGCATTTAGTAGCTCTGTGAGTAGCCCGCCATGTCACCAGAGGTCCTTTGTGTTTGATGGCAGTGGGGTGGAATGCTTACAATGGCAAGACCTTTTTCTCATGCATTGCTACTGACCGCGGTCTAAAGCCCAAGTGCTTAGCCATTGGGCCACCAGGATTCTTCGTGGTAAGGATGTGTTCCTGCCAAAGTTCATGAACACTACACAGCAGTGGGGTTTTGGAGCTGCTAGGTAGTTTAGCTTAGGGACTGAGGCATCCATTACGCATGGTCAGCAGTCTGAGCCTTTGTCCCATGAACGAGTGGTACACTGCACATGCTCAGAGGCTCAGGTTCCCAGCCAGGAAGGGGAGGTACACCTGGGTGTGTTCTGCACCTGAATTGGCCCAACAAGGCCAGGTGAATTCAGTTCAGCCAATGAGTTCAACCAGGGTCACCAGCACGCCCCACCTCTTGGAGTAATTTAAAAGGCAGGAGCACAGAGCAGACCTTGTGACTTTCAGGGAAGCTTCTAAGGAGATGCACATTTCTGAAGAGCCCTGCAGGTGCCTTTATAAACCTGAAACTTCTTCTAATTCTCATAAAACTCACTTGGATCACAAACTAGGCTTGGAGGTGAATGCTTTCTCGTGTGTAGCCAAGGAGCAAGGTATATCTCTATCCTGAGAGATCTCACAGAACCATAGATTGCCCTGGCATGTTTTGGAGTCCTGATGGTGTCATGGTTATGCTTTGTGCAACAGTTTAAAACCACTAGCCACTCCACAAGGGAAAGATGGGGCTTTCTATTCCTATAAAGAGATACATCCTCAGTAACTCACAGGGGAATTCTACCCTGTCCTATAGGGTTGTTATGAGTCAGCATTGACTCAATGGCAGTGAGTGAGTGCCCTGGCAAGAAACCCTTGGGTATCTACATTGACTCTCAGTTTCTGGTTAGCTTTTCACCACTTCACCCCATGAACTTGAACTGCAGTGGATGAGGGTTGGGAGCTCTGGCTCTGGGGCTGCTTGCTTGAATTTTCACATCATGGCCCTGCCCGTGATGGGACCTTTGACAGTTGGGCAAATGAGCTCAAGCCCGAGTTTCCTTTTCTGCAGCATAGACTGAGGAAGGAGATGTCTTCCTTCTTGTGTGCTAACTGACTTTTACCAGTTAGTATGAATTAGATCTTTCCACGAGGAAGATCAGGGAGAAGGGGGAAGGATGAAGCAACTTGGATAGAAGTGAAGGCAGCGTGAGGGGTCAGAGAGAGATGAAAGGACCACCATGTCACCTTTGACTACTCTTAGTGAGGCTGGCTTGGAGTGCAGGAGACGGGGAGAGTGAGGACACGGGCTAAAGGCAGTGCTCATTCATTACTTCCGGGCAGAGTTCAGCCTTTGGCATGCTTGTTGGATGCTGGCGCTGTGTTCATCCAATGAAACTTCAAAATTCTGTCCTGTCATTAACCCTTTGTCTCTCCTTTGTTCACGATTTAGAACTTCTATTCTCGGGTTCTCTTTAGAGCCCCAGGAAATCAGAAGTCACAAGTCACTTCTGTTTACAGAGAGGCCCCCAGCATGCAAAGGCAGGAGGGTGTGTTAACAGCACACCGGTCCAGTGGCTGGTCACGTCCATGCAGTACATTCTCCATCCCTTAGCTCAACAAAAGGAAAATCACCAAAGAAAAAAATTTTTCTTTTTCATGGATATTTACTTTTTCAGTTCCCTCCCCCACCCATAATCTGTGTGAATTACAATAGAACACGCACACACACACATACACACAATTTTCTGCCAGAATGTGTTACTCCAGTACATTCTACCCTCCTCCCTCACTGCCTCCTACCCTTTTTTCTCCTATCTACTTTCTTCCCATGACACCCAATGGACAGGTAGGGGAATTCACAATAGACCCCAGTCTCAAATGTAGTTTAAAGCTCAATCACGAACTGCTATTGTGCCAGTTCTGACCCATAGTTACAGGATACAACTGTCCTTGTGGATTTCTGAAACAATTCTTTGTGGGAGTTGAAAGCTGCCCTTTCTACAGGAATGCAGCAGGTGCGTTTGAACTGCCAACCCTGCAGTTAACAGGCCAATGTGAAGGGATTTTGCCACTTTGCCACCAAGGATCCTAAAGGTAGCATGAGGAGAACATTTATTAAATCTTCCATGGTACACAGGCAAGGGGGAGACCTGAACTACAGCTCTCGGGATTCTTGGTGCCTCGCAGTGGACAGTTCCAGCCGCATCAGATCCAGGCTTCCCAAGATTTGCAGAGCCACCAGCATAGTCTTTGCTCCTCTCCAGGATTCACAATTGCTTCCTGGTTGCTCAGGTATATAGGAGTTTAGTGGTTCTCTAATGCAATCATCCCATTTTGCAAAGAAGATGCTGATGCCCAGACCGGGGAGAAGATTATCTGAGGCCACTGAGAAGGACACCATCACCTCAAGTCCTTCTGACCCCCCACAAGTTTCTGCCAACAGCAATGAGCTCTGGGTTACCTACTCAGTCTTTTGAAGCCTTAGCCAGCTGATGCAGCTGCCAGTTGGATTGATCAGGGTATGTGACCCAGAGCTCCTTAGAACGCGCCCCCTCCCAAATGCAAATTTACTGCCATAGAGTTGATACTGATTCATAATGACCCTATAAGACAGGGTAGAACTTCCCCTGTAGGTTTCTGAGACTAACTTTCAGCCTTTCTCCTGAGAAGTGGCTGGTTGTGTGGTGGTTTAGATTTTGCAGTTAGCAGCCTTTCAGCATGAGAGGTAGGGTCACATTTCTGTTCTGATTATGCTCCATTTTCTGAGATGCCAGTGCCGAGGCTCCCCCCTGCAGGTAGCAGTGAGATTTTTCTCACTAAACTGCGCTGGATGGGAAACTTGGGGCAAGTAGTGCATCGCAGCCAAGGAAGATCTCATTGACAGTGCAGTACTTGAATAAGGCAGGAAGACACAGGAGTGGCCATCTGGTGGTGGGCAAAGTGTTCCAGGTAGGAGACAGTCAGTGCAAAAGACCTTGTGATTGGGTTCTCCAAGCTTCTTCCTGGAACAGCAAGGAGACCAATGTGAGTGGGGCATGACACTCTGTGTAGTGAGGAAAGATGATCACTGTGTGGGCCTCCTGTATGATTGAGAAGCCAAGGGGAATTTTTAAACCCTAAGCCAGATCAATGCTCAAGGAAGCATCAGTCAAGACATCAAACGACACGTTGCATTGGCTAAATGTGCTACAACAGATCTCTTAAAAAGACTGAAGATCAAGGATGTTACTTTGAGGACACTGCGTGATCTTGTGCCAAATCTCGCCATGGTTGTTAGGTTGGAGTCCATTGTTGCAGCCATGGTGTCAGCCCATCTCCTTGAAGATCAGTCTCTTTTCTTGTGGACCTTCAGTTTTACCGAGCATGATGTCCCTTTCCATGGACTGGTCTTTCCTGATAAAATGTAGTAGCTACCAGATTGGATGTCATGCCTTTAGAACAGTGGTTCTCAACCTTCCTAATGTTGTGACACTTTCATATAGTTCCTCATGTGTGGTGCTCCTCCCAACTATAAAATTATTTTTGTTGCTACTTCATAACTATAATATTGCTACTGTGATGAATCGGATGACCCCTGTGAAAGCATTGTTCGACCCCCCCCCCCAACGGGGTCGCGACCCACAGGTTGAGAATCACTGCTCTGGAACATTTTCATCATAGAAGAGAGTTCGGTTGCACAGCTCTGAGTTAGAGGGTGAGACGGGTTATTTGACATTCATTTGCTGATGTGTTTGCGAACCCAGTGGAAACACTCGGGAATGAGCATGTTCTTTAGCCATTTTCCTGGATCATTCAAATGCCATCTCCCCTGTGAATGCCTCACTCCATCCTTGGCTTTCCATATTTGCCATATGAAAATGGGATAATATTTCAATACTTAGCATTATATATAACCCAGTATTTGGTATTCTGCCTCAAACAGATGCGAGTCTCTCTCTTTTTCTACTAGTATTTAATTTTGATATGTGAAAACATACAAAGCAAAATCTGTTCCATTTCAACCCTTTCTGGACACAATGTTCAGTGACATTGGTCACACGCTTCATATTGAATTAGCATTCTTGTTCTTTCTATTCTAGGTGTTTCCTTTCTTTTTACTTAATCTCTCTGCCACAACCCTCTCACATATATTTTGACTTATCTGTAGCCCATTTAGATTTGTGCTGATTTTTTAAAGACTGCAATACTCAAGGATGCAATCCTTTAAGAGCTAAATTGTTATTTAGTTTAAAGATGACTTCAGGGGACAGTTTCAATTAAAGGTTTGAAGAGTAACTCAGGGTCATAGTCTCTGGGACTCTTCCAGTTAAGTAAGTCTAGATAATTAAAGAATTTTAAATTATGTTCCACAAGGTTCTCCCTTTCTATCAGCATCCTTAGGAATCATGGTGCTATGGTGCCTGCTAACCTCAAAGTCAATAGTTGAAACCACCAGCCACTCTGCAGGGGAAAGAAAAGTTTTTCTGTTTCCTTAAAGAATAGCAAGCGAGGAAACCACAGGGGGTGTTCTATACTGAGTCAAAATTGACTCCATGGCAGTGAGTTTATGTTGTTATCGAAAAAAGAACACATTTTAATGGGGGCTCTGACAGATAATATAACAATCCATAAATCAATTAGATCAAGCGAGTTTGTACATATGCTGCCACCATCATTTTCTAAACACTATCATTCTACTTGACCCCTTTGATATCAGCTCCTGTTTTTTCCCTCTTTCCTCAACCCTCACACCCTTACTAAATTATATATAAATTAATATCTTTATACACACCGTCTTCTGTGTCCCTCTACCCATATTTCTGTTATTCGGCCCCTAAGTTGTGTGTGTGTGTGTGTGTTCCATTGTTATCAGTTCCCTTTTCCTCCCCTTCCCTACACAGCCACCCTGTGCCCTCATGGTATCTGAGTCAGTTCGAGTTGACTAGAGAAGCACATTCATAAACACTCATGTGTCTTAAAAAAGCTTTATATAGAAGAATAATTGTATATTAAGAAAACATGCCAGCCCAGTCCAGACCACGTCCATAAGTACGAAATTAACCCATATATCCAATAACAGTGTGTAAATTTTTTTCAGACTTATGCAACACATGCAATGACACCAAGTGCTGGAAGATCACAGGGCAGTCGGTGGAATGTCTTATGGACCCAGTGGAGGTGGAAAGTGGCATGGGTCTCCACATGACTCCTCCCCGTTCAAGGCTCTGGCTGCCGTCAATGTAGATCCATGTATCTTGTCAGCAGGAATATCAAGTCATGGGTGTCTCTCACCCCCAGGAAAGAATACAGGAGTTGCCAGAATCCTCAAGAGAAGGCCATGCCCACATTGAGACCTCACTGGCTATGGCCTGAGTGACAGACTGGACTCCACCCCTATGCAAGATGATGGGAGATTAAAAAGCTACCACAGTATCGCTACTCCCATTACTGTTCCTGAGGATTTTATCTGTCCTGCATTCCGTGCGTGGTTGCTATTTCTTTTTATGATTTTTCTTTCAGCATCTATCTGTGGTGTCCCTGATCTGAAGGCCCTGATGCAGTATCTGTGAGTCTCCTGTGAGCAGGGACTGTGTTCTCTACATCTGGGTCTTCTTAAAGCTTTGCAAAATGTTGTCATTTGAATAACACTCAACAAATATTTATTGAAGGAATGGCATTGCAGGTGACAGTCAGTACCTATTCTCCCATCAGTTATATGGTTGGCGGTCTTTTTACCTCTCAGACATATAGCTGAATCATTACAATGTGAGGGTCTGAGCCTGGTTATATTATAGGGACATGTAGTCAAAAGACAAAATATGTTTGCCTAAAGCACCTTTTGAGTATGATGTTTCAATAAAATAAATTGGACAGATCCTGGCAGCAGACATGTTTCAGCCGCTCACAAGCTATGTGGCTTTGGGTAGTGTACCCTAAGCTCTGAATTCAAGGTAAGTAGTTTCAATGGTCAATTGCATGTGAGAGCTGGACAGTGAGTAAGGAAAACTGAAGAAGAATCAATGCATGTGAATGATGTGCAAACAATACCGAAAGTCGTCTGGGCTGCCAGAAGAACAAGCAAATCCCTCTTGGAGGAAGCACAGCCAGAATGCCCCTTAGAAGTGAGGATGGCAAGTCTTCATCTCACATCCAGTGGACATGCTATCAGGAGAGACTGGTTCTTAATAAAGGACATAATGCTTGTTAAAGTACAGGGGCAGCAAGAGGGAAGAAGACCCTTGATAAGATGGATGTCCACAGTGGCTACAGCAATGGGCTCAACATGGACCAACGACTGTGGTGATGACACAAGAACAGGCAGGGTTTCATTCCGTTGTACAGTTCCGGTCTCTGGTACAAAGGAAAATAAGTTGCCCTATCCTGTGGGGTCGAGGCTATTGTGCCTGCTGTGTATTTTGTCCTAAGGACTTGCAGTGTTGTTCTTTATACAGTGTTGTTGTTATTAGCTGCTTTTCGGTCCATTTTGACTCATAGCGACCCCCATGCATTTCAGAGTAGAACTGTTCCATAGGGTTTTTAAGGCTGTGACCTTTTGGAAGCAGATATTCAGGCCTACCTTCCTTAGGCACCTCTTGGATTCTGGGTGGGATTTAACTGCCGACCTCCTGGGTGCTAGTCAAACACTACCCAGGGAGTCCTCCCACTGAATAGTGTGAGTGTATTCCCACCTAGGGTGCTCCTCTTCCAGTACTTGTTTGGACGGTGTTCTCTTTTGATCCATAGGGTTCAATGGACTCATTTTCAGTAGTACATCATCAGGTCTTTCTTCCCAGTGTGTCCTAGCTTGGATGCTCTTGTGAAGCGTGTCCAGAGTGGCTTGCTCTGGTTATAATCGTAGCTGGTGACACCGCTTACAGCAATCACAGCTATAGACAAATGACAACATGATGACAAACTGACAGATGGGTGGCAGCCTAGGGAAGGAATGATCAACACAACACAACCTGAGTGGAAATCGAGCTATGGAGTCTCTGAGAGTCCAGGCTCTTCGTCCTGGCACAGCCTGGGGCAGGGCCTGGAGCCAGGAACTGTGGCTGCTGGGGTGAGGACCCCCAGCTTCCCCACTTGGCATTCCCTCCCCAAAAACAGCTGGCAGCCTGTGGGAATTGTCTTTCCCCTTGCACATGACGGCACTAACGAGCATAACGCAACCCTGCTGGTGGTTAATGACTGGTGACATTATGAGGCCACTGCCCACCTTTGGTTGAGGGAATTTGCCAATGCTCAGAAGTTGTTGGGCTCTAACGAAATGCAACCCCTGCAAGCAAGCACTGAGTCAAGTGCACGAGGTGTGGGGCACTCTGACATCCCCGCGTGACCGTGAAAAGCAGGCTGCGGAGCAGTGGTGGCTGCTGAGGCTCCTTTCTCCTGGCAATACTGGCATGCTGAAATGGCGGGCTGATTTGCCATGGAAAGCAGGGTTACATGGGAACTTGAGGATTAAGAATCCACATGCCTGCAATCAATATTGTATGATCATCGTATAATTTACTTTGAAAGGGAGACGACACAGTTCTCCAAATTTTGGGGTGAAGTAAACCACTTTTTCAAAGGAGTAAGTGGATTTCTGTGTTTATAAATCATGCCCACCACTTGGGAGTGCAGAGGAGGATATGGGAGGATGGTAAAGAAGAGCAGCAGGAGAGGACCTGAAGACCTCATGCTTCCTCAGGGTCAGGGGCCAGGCAAAACCAATGTCCCTGGAACACCACTGTCTCTCTGGAATGGTATTAGCACAGCTTGTTACTTGCATACTGTACTGAGTTCATTCTGACTCGCAGCGCCCCTATAGGGAAGAATAAACATGCCCCAATGAGTCTCTGAGACTATAATTCTTTACTCAAATAGAAAGCCTCATCTTTTTTCCATGGAGGAAATGGTGGATTCACAACTGCTGACCTGGTGGTTAGCAGGCCAACACCGAACTTACTATACCACCAGGACATTTCTGTTTAGCCTAGAGACTTTCAAATGGATAGAACAAGACCCATACCAACCCTGTTCACGGCTATCAACCCCCCTTTCTGTGAAGTCCCCACTACGTTCTGTGAAGTTCACCACTTTCTCCGTATGTGTGTGTGTGTGTGTGTGTGTGTGTGTGTGTGTGTGTGTGTGTTACGTAACCTTACCCTTGATCATTCCCTACCAGGCCTGCCACTTCCCCCTCACTACCATATTGAGTCCCCTGTTGTTCCCTTGTCCCTGTGTTTGTTAACACCACTTCCTTACCCCCGCACCTCCCCCTATCCCAAGTGCCCCCGGAACTCTCAGTCCTGTTGTTTTTCCTCCAGATAGTTCATCCAGCCTCTCTTATTTAGACAGACCTGTGGAGACACTAACATGCACGAAAACAAGACAGAGGAAAACAAAGCAACAGTTTACAACCAGACAACAAAACAACAAAAACAAACCACTGACAAAGAACAAAACAAAACACATCAAGAAAAAAGACCTTGTAGTTAGTTCAAGGATCATTTGTTGGACCTTAGGAGTGTTTTCCAATCCAGTCTGTTGAGGCACCACAACCTGGCCCCAAAGTCCACTTTCAGCATTCCCTGGGGACCTAGCCACTCCATTCCCTTGCTGTTCCACTGCACTCCACCACACTTTGCCTCGGTGTGGTGGAATCAGGTTAGGTGCAATTCGCACACTGTGTCTCCAGTGCTGTCCCCTGTATCACCCTTGGTCACTGAGGGGCATCATGTCTCATAGTGGGGCCAGCCATGTTGTTCTCTTTGTGGACTGGCTTCTCTGAGACTGGAACTCTTTAGGGGAGTAGAAAGCCTCATCTTTCTCCCTTGGAGTGGCTGGGGATTTCAAATTTGCCATTTCAGACATTGCGTTTAGCAGCCCAACACATAACCCCTATACCCCACCATAGCTACAGAAAACAATAAAGAAACAAAATCCAACAACATTCATTGCCATTGGGTGCATAACAATCCTATCGAGAGAAAATACTGCGGCCTCCTGGGTTTCCAAGGCTATAACTCTTTGTAAAAATAAAATTGTGTTATGTTTTCAGTGAAAGTTTACATAACCGATTAGATTTTCATTTAACAAATTCTCTACTTGTTTAGTGACATTAGTTAATTTTTTCAATAAAAAGGAAAGCAGAAAATTAAAAAAAGAACAAATGAAAAACGTTTTAAGAGTAAAGACAAATGATAAGATGTTAATTTTTAACCTAATCATATCTGCAACAATACACTTTCTGATGTACTGACGGTGAGCAGGGTTTAATCCCATCCCTGGTGAATGGTCCCAGGGGATTTAATGGAGGCTTATTCTCTGTGGAATCTCTGCCAATGCATTTTGAGTTTTTATACTCATCTAAGGCTATAACTCTTTATGGGAGAAGAAAGCCTCATCTTCTCCAAAGGAGCGACTGGTGAATTCCAACTGCTGACCTTGCAGTTAATAGCCCAACACATAACCCATTATGCCACCAGAAGAGAGATTTGTATCTGGGTGCCTTCCAAATTAAGCACTACAATTATGCAAGGAGGATATTTTTTTCTGTACTGGAGCCAGGTCAAGTCAGAACCAGTGTGTCCATGGTTTGCAGCGAAGTCGGAGGAAGAAGAGGGTAGACTGTCTATAACTTCTCATAGCCCAGGGAAATGCTAGGCCTGGAAGGGGGCATGTGGCTCAACCATATTCAGAAAATCTGCACACTAACCTCCCCGGCTCAAATAATTACCAGCACCATGTCTCTGAATATCACCTGAAAGCAAAATAGTGAAAGCACCATTTCCATTTCATAATACTTTTATTAAAAGTAAAGTTCAATTCAGTGATGTGAAGAAGCTGGGAAAATTATCTTTTCATTTCTTTCTTTTACTTTCCCTCCCTTTCCCCTTCTTCTCCACAGAACTGAGAGGCAGAAGGAATAAAGGCAGCATGGCACCAGCTGGAGGACACCGTGGGGTCAGGGTCACCATTTAACTCATGCTTCTCCAGTTTGGAGGGGCAACTGGATGTCCTCATTTGTGAATTTGCTTATTAATCTTTTTGAGTTAACAAGGTCATGGTAAAAAATGATTGTTGGCGTTTTTGTTAGGAACCTTCTAGTCCAGTCCAACTCATAGTGACTCAATGCATCAGTGCCGAGCTCTCTAGACCAATGGTTCTCAACCTGTGGGACCCTTGCACAGGGTGACTGTAACAAAATTACAGTTATGAAGCAGCAATGAGAATATTTTTATGGTTGTGGAGGTCACCACAACATGAGGAACTGTATGAAAGTGTTGTGGCATTAGGAAGTTTGAGAACCACTGCTCTAGGCTTTTCTATGCTGTAATCTTTACAAGAATGAGTTGCCTGGTTTTTCTTCCAAGAACAGAGCCACTGGTGGGTTCAAACCTTCAACCTTTTGGATAGCAGATGAGCACTTAACCATTGTGCCTCCAGGGCTCTTTGATAAACTCTATTAGAGGGTCTTAACCATTGCAACCCCATGGATCCTTTTGGCATTTAGGAAAGGCTATGGAACACCTGCCCACTCCCCAGAATAATATTTCCAAATACCTCCAATGAAATACAGAATCACAAAGGCACAAATTGTATTGAAATGCAGTGATAAAAATAAAAGACATTGGATTTGTGGCTAATATACATGTTAATAAATCCATTAAATATGATCTGATGGTGGGTCTAATAAACCAAACCCACACCATTGAGTTGATCCTGACTCACTGTGACCCTATATAAAATTCCTCAGGCTAAATCTTGACAGGAGCAGATCATCTCACCTTCCTCTCAGAGAACAACTGGTGCCTTTGAACTGCCAACCTTGAGGTTACCTGCCCAATGGCTCACCCACAGCGTCACCGTGAGTTCTAGATAGTGATGAGCATGAACTGTACTCAACGATGGCTGCAACGACTAGCATGGGGTGTGAAAGCATGTAGAATTTCTCTCGGTGGTAATCGCATGGCTATTCTGAACACAGCTGTGGACATGCTAAACTGCCCTACGAGCTTAGGGGAACTAACTCAACCAGGATTGTCCCTCATCCAATTTGACATTGCTCCCCAGCCTGCTGGGGCTCAGTGGTTCAGTGTTAGGGTCCCTTGTCTAGATACCAGGGCTGGCATGGAGAAAGTCATTCCTCTGCAGCCTTCTAGTGTGTGGGGGAAGATATTAGTGTTAAGCCTTGGCAGGAAATTGGTGGATTTTCCTGGCAGCCACATTCTTAATAACCATTTACTGGATACTTATTATATTCTGAGGGTAAATTGTGGTTCAGTTGTAGAATTCTCCTTTTCCATGTGGGAGATCTGGGTTTGAGTCCAAGACAATGCAACTCATGTGCATCCAACACTCATTTGTCAGGGGGATGCTTGGTTATTGCTGTGGTACTGAACTGATTTCTGTGTTGCTATGATACTGAAATGGGGAAGCTTGGTTGGGTGCGGCTATGAGACTGAACCTGTTTCTGTGATGTGTCCAGACTAAGATGAGCGATGAAGAAGAGCCTGGTATTCTACTTCTGAAAACCAATTAACGAAAACCCCTGTGAATCACAATCTGATGCACAACCAAAGAGATGGTGCAGGACCAGGGAGAATATTGCCCATGGAGTCACTGGGAGCTGGTTGTCACAGTGAGTTAGACTGGAGGCTGACTCAACAGCAGCTAACAACCATTGTGTTCCAGGCACTCGATTTGCTTTAAAAATCTAGCTCAGCCTTCTGGTACAGGGAAGTGATTAATCATGCCTACTTTATAGCACACCGTGAACCCTGATCAATGTCAGGCCCTGCTTGTGTTTTGTCCCTCCTTTTCCACATTCACATCACTTCCATTCCCCTCTTCAGACTAGTACCCCCTGCTGGGTGCTTGGTGTGTGTGTGTCCTTATAGGCATACAGCCATGTGCACTAGACCATGCTGCCATGTGCACTAGACCATGCTGCTTGGTGAATGGGCTTTCAGCTTCCATGAATGGTACTGCAATATAAATCTCATTCAGTTTCTGACCTTTTCAACTCCTTGCAATGTCATTAAGAGTTATTGCCATGCTGCATATCAATTGCATGTGCTGCTGCGTGCCACTTGGTCATGAGCAATCATCATCTTTCTTTTGTTTCCTTCTTCAGTTGTCTGTTGATTGGCATCCAATTCGGCTCCAAGTCTTCTCTACTGCAGGTATCAGCGTGGTGACCATTCTTGTAAAAATGCCCCAAGGGCCCTGTGAATTGGATAAATAGCTTGGCCTATATACCCAGGAATTATGCGTTGGGCTGCTAACCCCAAGGTGAGCAGTTCCAACCCACCAGCTATTCCATGGAGCAAAGAGAGGCTGTCTGCTGTCGTAAGAATTTAGTTTTGTAAACCTATAGCAGCAATTCTACTGTGCCTTGTAGGGTTGCTAATGAGGAAGAATCAACTGGGGTTCTGTTTGTTTTTATACATCCAGGAGAAAGCTTTGATGGGGGACATATTAAGTGCTTGGCTGCTAACCCAAAGGTCAGTAGTTTGAAGCCGTCTTCCCCACACTGTGGGATAAAGGCATGGCTGTCTACTTCCCAATAGAAGCCTTGAAAGCATCATGGGACCATTCAGCTTTGTTTGATAGGGTCATGAGGAATGAAAGTCAACTCAGTGATTGCGCTTCTTTGGTTGTACGCCCAGGAGGGGCTCACTAGGTCCCAGGGTCCATTCAATGGGCTTTCACTAAGCTCTGCCAGATTGCTGTGCAGCAAACCTGCATCATTAGCAGTGTTTCTCTGCTTTCCCCGGATCTCCAATGACACTTGGTATGTTTGTCTTTCTAACTGTTGCCCGTTTGATGATTTTTAAAGGTCAAGCACAATAAACTCATCTATCCCAGGCACTTTATGGTTCTGTAGCAGATTCTTAGGGTTGCCATGCCACATTCCTTTGACCCATCTCTGACACCATCTCACTGCCTTCCAGTCAATACCGACTCATAGCGATCCTGTGGGGCAGTGTACAATTGCCCCCTGCGAGTTTCAAACACTACAACTCTTTATTGGAGTAGAAAACCCCATCTTTCTTCCTTGGAGCTAGTAGTTTTGAACTGCTGACCTTGAAGTTAGCAAACCAACCACTGCACTTCCAGGGCTCCTCCTGATATCCATCATAGCAGTGGCGAACGGCTCTATGTAAGTGCAGGCTCCTGCTGAAATGGTGTCTTATCACAACTGTGCAGCACGCAGCTCTCCATGTCCTTCTGCCTCGAAGCCTTTTCAAAGGCATGGAAAGCCAAACCCAGGAAGGTAGGAGAGGTCACCTTACTAGGAGGAATGCTCAACACCACTACAGGCGAAGAAGAGCCCAGCCTCCTGTTTCTGGTAGACAATTCTAGGACAGAACCCATGTTGCTCAGAAGTCCTGGGGGAATCAAGCTCCTGTATCCTACATTAAAAGCCTCAACACCCCGTTCCCATTGTGATTGCTTCTCCCCCTAACTCAGTCTTGCGTCTGCTTTCCTATTCCCACTCCCTGCCATCAGATCTCAAATAGACTCCCTGCACCCAGGCCTGAGGAATAAGCTCGGCATGCAAGGGCACTCAATCCAAGACACACACATTACTCTGAATCTCCAAAACAACCCTGTGGGCTACGTGTGTAATCCCCAGTTCACAGATGAGAAATGGATTGAAAAACAGTGACACACCCAAGATCACACAGGCCAGGGTTCAAGTCTGTGTCTATCAGTTATTCTTTTATTCAAGTATGCCAGAGAAGACTGGGTCTTAACACTTGAGCAATCTTCTTGGAAGAATAAGGCAAACTACAGAAAACACAAAATGAATATCGCATTTGTTCGTTTATCCATTTGCAAAAGACATAATACCTATAGTGCTAAGAATAGTATTCAAAGTACCTATTACTACCCCCTCAAAGCTTACATACTAGTCACCAAACTCAAACAAATACAATGCTATCAAGTTGATTACAACTTATAGCAACCCCATATAGGGCTTCCAAGACTATAAATCTTTACAGAAGCAGAGAGCTTCACTTTTCTCCCCCTGAGTGACTGGTGCATTTGAACTACTGACCTTGTGGTTAGCAGCCCATTGCTAAATGATTAGTTCCATAATCATTACGCTTACTTAACTCTACATTCTTTTAATTATTTCTCTATCAGTCCAAATTGCATCTGGCTACATGGGAAAAAACAAACCGACTCTAGTGGTCTAATCACAAAAGCTTAATTTTTCTTATATTAACACCAAAAATACCAAACCAGTTGCCACTGAATTGATTCTGATTTACAGTTACCCCATATGATTCAGGGTAGAACTGTGCCCCATGAGGTTTTCAAGGGCTGAATTTTTAAATGTAGATTGCCAGGTTTTTCTTCCAAGGCATCTTTGTCTTAGCAGTGAATTGTGTTAACCCTTTGCACCACACAGGGGTTTGTCTTATACAACAGTAAGTCTTGAAATAGGTAGCCTAGGTCTGGCGTATTTGCTCAGGGACTCATCTTGGATATAGGAGAATGCATGCTTTTTGGTCTGCCAAACTCATGTAACCTATGTGACTCATCTTTCAATATTCTGACTAGGGAGCATGACAGCAGAAGAGCCAAGGACAAAAATGAAATGGGTTATGCCAGACAAGTGTTTTGCCTTAAACAACAACAAAAACTTTCTTGGGAGTCCTACTCAGTATCTTTCACCTACACATATTTGGCCCAAACTGGGTCAAATGCTTATGCATAGCTGCAAGGGAGCCTAGGAGTGAGCGATTTAAGTAGGTACATTATCACCCTAAACAAAATTGAGCTTCTATTAGTAGTAAGAATGAGAAAAATGGATACTGTTTAGGCATATAGCAGGGTTGGATAGAATTCTATTTTGTGTCTTAATTTACATTTTGAATGAACTCAGAAAAAGTCATAGAGAGTAGAACAAAGGGATGGATGTGCATCCAACCACCTCAACTACTCATTTCTTTTCATGCTCTCCCTCTAGCTTCCCTGAATAGTTCTTGGTTACACATTGGGCTGCTAATTGCACGGTCGGTAATTTGAAATCACCGGCTGCTCTTCGGGAGAAAGATGGGACTCTACTCTGTAAAGAGGTACAGTCTCAGAACTTCACAGGTACAATTTTACCCATGTCCTGTAGGGTCGATATGAGTTAGCATTGATTCAATGGCAGTGAGCTTGGTTTGGATAGATCTGTGGAATCTTAGGATGGAATAGTTTGAATACACAGAAAAAAAAAATTCAGTGGAATCATAACCCTCTAAATAATTACCCTCTAAAGCCACAAAGATCAACTGGGTCCAGCATGGTGACAGTTTAGCATATGCCATGGGGACATTGCTCATATCCCAGTGTTGTTAATCAACAAAAACTCACGCACTGCCACTTATAGTGACCCTATGCACAATAGAATAAAAGCCTTTCTAGTCCTGTGACATCCTCACAATGGTCATATTTTAGCCTATTGTTACAGCCACTGTGTTGATCCATCTCATTCAGGGCTTACCTGTTTTTTGACGATGCTCTACCAAGTATTTTGTCCTTTTCTAGGGACTAATTTCTCCTGATACCATGTTCAAAGTATATGAAATGGAGTTTTACCATCCTCACTTCTAAAATACATTCTGGCTGTACTTCTTCCGGGATAGACCTCTTTGTTCTGCTGGGCATTCATGGTATATTCAATATTATTTGCAACATCATATTTTAAAGGCATCATATTTTCTTCAGTCTTCCTTATTTATGTTCCATCTTTCACATGCATATGTCAAACATTACCATCAAGTCTATTCTTATTCATAGTGACCATATAGGGTTTCCAAGGCTGTAAATCTTTACAGGGTCAAATAGCTTCCTCTTTCTTCTGTGGAGCAGCAAGTGGGTTGAACCACCAACCTTGATGTTAGTCATTCAACCCATACCAGACACTGAAATTAAGACTCCTTTCACATGCATCTAAGGTGATTAAAAATATCAAGGCTTATAGCAGGCATAATTTGCTAATCCCCAGAGTAAAACATTTGCTCTTTCACATTTTAAAGAGGTCTTTTACAACAGATTTTTCCAATGAAATACGTTGATTTATTGACTGCTGCTTCTGTGAGTATTGATTGTGGGTCCAAGTAAAATAGGGTTTAGCTACATTTCTCTATTTGTAATGATGTTGTGTGTTTATATTTGTCAAGTTGAGAAGACATTTGTATTCTTAGTGTTGAAGACTAATTCATACTGAAGGTGTACTATATGAGCTTTATCAGTAAGTACTTCAAGGCCTATTGACTTTCAGCCAGCAAGATTGGGTCATCTGCATAATACAGGTTGTTAATGATTCTTCCTCCAATCCAGATGCCTCAACTTCTTCATACAGAGTAGCTTCTCAGATTATTTGAATAAGTATAGTGTGATAGATAGGTAGGTTTATAGTGCCAACCTGGCCAATAAGAACATGTGGGATTAATAAGTTCGCAGTTTGATTCGTGGGCAAAGAGATAAATGGCTCAGCAAGCCACACCTATCTCTCAGTTGCTCTCTGGTGATCAGACCAGTGTGTGGCTGCCTTACCTAGTTCTGCAGTTTGCTGCCTGGCTGTACTGCCATATTTACGGTTGCATGGAAGTGAGTTAAACTGAGTCCTCTGTACTGCTATGTGGACTAATTAGCTGTTATATTCCTTCGTGTTCTATCTATTTATCAAATCATAAATGTCCTGGTTTTGTTTCTCTAGAGAACCCTGTCTAACACATATGGTGAAAGGATATAACCACAACACACACTCTCCTGATTTTAAACCACGCACTATCCACTTGTTCTATTCGAACCACTTCCTGTTGGTTTGTGTACAGGTACCACAGGAGCACAATTAAATGTACGGGAATTCCCATTGTTCTCATATGTATTCATATGCTACCCAAAGTTTGTTATGATACACAGTAAAATCCTCTGCATAGTCAATAGTACATAAGTAAGCATTTTCCTTGTATCCTCTGTTTTCAGCCAAGGTCCATCTGAAACCAGCATTGATATACCTTGCCTCATGCCCTCTTTTAATACAGCCTGGATTTCTGGCAGCTTCCTGTTGACATATTGCTATAACTACTTTTAAAGGTATCGTCAATAAAATTGTACTTGCATGTCATATTAATGTTATTTTAAATTAATTTGCAAATTTTGTTGCGTCATATTTCTTTAGAATGGACACAAATATTAATCACTTCCAGTTGGTTGGCCAGATAGCTATCTTCCAAATTTCTTGACATGGACTATCACTGCATGAGCGTGTTGAAATATTTCCATTCCTATCCCTTCCTTGCTTTTCACTAATGCTTACATTGCAGCTTCAACTTCCTCTTGGCCTTTTGAACTAGTAGAACCTCAACTAATTCTTGGGAACAGAGACTCTGTACACTCCGTCCATATTCTTTGGATTCTCCCTACATCATTCAATAGTTTGATAAATAATCCTTGAACATTGTAATCCGAGGCTTGGATTTTTTCTTCTGTTCTTTCAATTTATGATATGCTGACCGTACTCATTGCTTTTGCTTTCCTAATTCCAGGTCTTTACACGTTACAATATAATTCTTTACTTTATCTTCTCAAGCTGGCCTTTCAAATTTTTCTGTTCAACTCTTTTATTTCATCATTTCTTCCATTTGCTTTAACTGCTTTAGGTTCAAGAGCAAGTTTCACAGTCTCCTCTGATATCCACTGTAGTATTTTCTTTCTTTCCTGTATTATTAATGATCTTTTTGAGGAGCCCCCAATAAAATGATTTATGATAAATAAATAAATAGCCACAGGTGACATGACAAAAAAAAAAAAGATTGATGACCTTGATGCTATTTCACAAGTCTTCTGGTAGCTGATCATTAATGTTCAATATGTCCGAACCATTCTTGAGATAGGCTCTAAATTCAGGTGAGATATTGTGATAGTAAGGTTTGGTGTCAATTTAGCTTGACCAGGATCTTCAGAAGGTGCAGGTCACACTCTCCTTGGAGGTATGACCTATTTCATAGCTATAAGTAGACTGTGGAGAATGGGCTCACTCTTTTTCTTCCTGATGAAATGACCCTGGACCCTACGTCTGGCTTCTTGGGATGGCAATCACCATGAGACCTGCTGACCCTAAGAGCTGTCTGTGGCCTGCCAACTGCCTGTTGACTTTGGATTCTCCCAACTCTGCCTCCACCAACCTGTGGTTTTCCTGTTTCTTGGGCTATTCCTCCAACAGCTTCAGGAGTCTGGAAGGGCCTCTAGTTTGCATCTGATTTATGGGCTGGAGTTGGACTGGGGTTTCTTGTTGTGTGGACTTCTTAATGTAAAATTCTTTATTGATATAAATTTCCTTCTTCTACATGTATCAGTATCACTGGTTTGTTTCTCTAGAAACCCCAGCCGACCACAGATATAATATAGGCTGTATTTGGGCTCTTTTGCGTTCTTATTTTAATTTTCTTCAGGTTTGACTTGAACTTGCATATTAGTAATTGATAGTCTTTTACATAGTTGGCCCCCGGTCTTGTTTTGTCTCAATGATATTGAGCTTCTCTATCATGTCTTCCCACAGATTTAATCAATTCCATTCCTGTGTTTTCCACATGTATATATGCCGCTCCTGTTGTTGAATAAAAGTGTTTGCAATGAGGAAGTTATTGCTCTTGCAGAATTCTTTCATGCAGTCTTCAGCTTCTTTTCGATCCCCAAAGCCATAGTTTCTAATTACTCTTCCTTCCTTTTTGTTTCCATGTGTGCATTCCAATTGTCAGCAATTATTAATGCATTTTCAGTACATGTGTGGTCAATTTCAGACTAAAGAAGTTGGTACAATTCTTCATTGGCTTTAGTGGTTTGTGAGAAAATTTGAATAATGGTTCTATTAACCGGCCTTCCTTGTGTATGAAGATAGATATTATTCTGTCACAGGCAGCATTGCACTTCAAGATAGATCTAAAAATGCTCTTTTTGAGGATGAAAGAGACATTCTTTTGAATTTGTCATTGTCAGCATAGTCATTCTTATCATTTTAAGATTCAAAGGGACTATTTCAACTCACCAATGCCTAGGATATTGATCTTTATAGGTCAGATTCCGTTTTTTTATGATTTCCAATTTTCCTAAATTCTTATTTTGCACGTTTGATGTTCTGATTATTAATGAATGGTTGCAATGATTTTTCTCATTTTGAATTATAATCCATTAGCAAATGAAGGTGCCAGAAGCTTTAGTACACTTTGTTGCTAGATGCCTTCAAGTCAGTTCTGTCTCATAATAATGCCTACACAACAGGATGAAACATTGCCTGGTCCTACCCCATACTCAAAAATTTTGTTATGTTTGAGTCCATTGTTGTAGGAATTGTCTCGATCCATTTGATCGGGTGTCTTCCTCTTTTTGCAACCCCTCCACTGTAATGTGTATGATGTCCTCCAGGGACTGGTCTGTCCTGATAACATCTGCAAAGTACATGAGATGAAGTCTCGCCATCCTATCTGCCAAGGAACATTTAGCTGCACTTCTTCTCAGACAGATTTGTTTGTTCTTCTCTCCACCCATGGTACTTTCAGTATTTTTTGTCAGTACCTTAATTCAAATGCACCAGTTCTCCTTCAGTCGTTCTCATTCAATGTTCAAATTTCACATGCATAAGGTGTGGCGGAAAATGCCATGCCTTGGGCCAGGCGCAACGTAATCCTAAGTGAAATTCTTGATCTTCAGTACTTTAAAGTGGTTATGTGCAGTAGATTTGCCTAATGCAATATGTTATTTGGTTTTTTGATTGTTGTTTCCATGAGCATTAGTTGTGAATCTAAGCAAGACGAAATCCTTGATAACTTCAATATTTTCTCCATTTATTATGATGTTATCTACAGCTCCTGTTGTGAGGTTTTGAGTTATCATTAAGGTGGACTCTACTTTGAGGAAGCTCTCCTTCTCGGTGATATTTTGATTGTTTTGCAATCTGAGGGGCTCATTTTCTGGCATTATATCAGACAATATTTTACTGCTATGCATAAAGTTTTCAATGGTGAATCCCTCAGAAGTGGACTGATTGTTTTGTCGTCCTGTCAGTTCTTAGTCTGGAAGCTGTGTTGAAATCTGTTCACCGTGGGTGATCCTGCCTGGTATTTGAAGTACTAGTGGACTAACTCCCAGCATCACAGCAAAGCACAAGCTACCACAGTGCAGCAAATTGACAGATGGGGCACGGGAGGGGAGTTGTCATTGTTAGACACTGTTAATTTGGCTCTAACTCATAGCACCCACAGCCTGTTTCCTCACAGTTAATGTTGGAGACCATTTTTGCAGCCAGTATGCCAATTCATCCCATTGAGGACCTTCTTCTTTTTTTCACCACTCCACTTTACCAAGTATGATATCCTTCTCTAGGGACTATGCTCAGCTGTTAACATGTCCAAAGTATGTGATATGAAGTCTTGCCATTCTCACATCTAGGAAGCATTCTGGCTCTACTTCCGCCAAGAAAGATTTGTTCCTTCTTCTGAAAGTCCATGGAATATTCAATATTCTTCACCAGCATCATAATTCAAAGACATCAACTTTTATTTTATCTTTCATAATTATTGTCCATTTTCAAGTACATATGAGGTGATTTAAAATGCCATAGTATGATAGTTATATAATTTTATGTCAGTTTGAAGATATGTAAAAGTGTAAGGTTGGTATCCAATCTGTCAATCACACCATAGTCTGATGGTGCCTCTTTGTGGCCATGGCCTTCTCACAAGGAGGGCCCTGGGAACCTCCCCTTCTTTTTGCATTCACCTGACTGCTTCCTGCCCACGTTGAGAGCTGCCAGAGTCTTGCCATGCTTCCATCGACCTTGGGTCCACACGACATTGCAATCACTGGCCTTTGACATCCCTGCATTCTGCATCATTGCATGTAACTGCGTAAGTTGGAAAGGAACTTATGGGCTAGTGTTGGACTTATGGACTTGAGTTGGACTGGCCTGGGATATTTCCTTGAAATAGAAATACTATAATGACTTCTTGATTAAAAACTATTTATTGCACATATATGAGTGTCACTTGATTTGTGTCTCTAGTCAGCCTGGATTACATCCAGTTCACTGCCATCAAGTTGATTCCAACCCTTAGCAACTCTATAGGACAGGGGAGAGATATCCCTGTGGGTTTCCAATACTGGAACTTTGTATGGGAGCAGAACTGCTGATCTTGTGTTGAGCAACCCAACCGGGTTGGTTCTGATGCATTATGTTTGTAACCACTATACCACTAGGGCTCAGCTGTGCCTTATTCCTCAAAGTGACATCTTTTAACACTGGAAATTGGTCTTCAGCAAGATCTACCAGTGTACTCGTTCATATGACTTATTTTCTTTTTACACTGTTTTGATTGTGATGTGAGGGAAAATCTACAGAGTAAATTGATTTTCTTTACAATTCATGCAATGTTTTATGATATTGATTGCAATACCTACAATGCAATACTACTTTTCCTATTCCCTCCCTTTGTTTGCCGTTTCCATTGGTCTTTCGTTCCCATGCCTTCCTGCCTTCTGAGTAACTCCCTGACAAATGCTGGGCTCTGAATTGTACATCGTTGACAGTATAGGTCTCCTATTTGGGGGCTGAAAGTTGAGCCATGGAGGTGAGGTCAGGTGTCAAATGGGAATTCCACTAGTGCCTATCATATCCTAAGGTTAGTCTTCTTATTTTGAGTTCTACATTTTCCCCAGTTGATCCAGGGCCTACTACTGTGAGCACTTTCAGAGCAATCTGCAGTGAGAACCCTATGCTACCTTGGTCTTCTGGACTCAGCGCTGTGGAGCCTGGGCTTCATGTGGTCCGTGAATCCCTTTCCTCTTCTTTTGATGCTATCTGTGTAATTCTGTATTTTGAATTTCTCTTCAATTTTTTCAGCTAGTGAAATGCACATGCTTTTCATTTTTGCTGTCCTAATTCCAGGTCTTTGCACCTTTTAATATAATTCTTTATTCCATCTTTTTGAATTCCCCTTTGAAATTTTATGTTCAGCTTCTTTATTCAGCGTTTTTACTTCATCAATTATTTCTATATTTCTCTCTCTCTTTTTCGTACTTCATCATTTCTTTCATTGGCTTCAGCTACTCCACATTCAAGGTGACATCCATTTTGTCTTTTCTTTAGTTTCTATCTTTTTAATTATCTTTGAATTTCTTTATTTATGATGTTCTTGATATTATTGCAGAACTCGTATCATCTCAGGTGATTTGTGTTCAATGTGTCAACTTTCTTCTTGAAGTAGCCTCTAATTTAGATGAGATATACTCAAATTCATACTTTGACTCTTGGGGACTTGTTTTAATTTTGTTGGAATTCGAGTTGAATTTGCCATTGATGGTTTGTTCCACAGTTCGTCTCCAGTCTCGTGACTGATGATATTGAACTTCTTTATACCGTAAATACTTGAGTATAAGCCGAGATCTTTCAGCACATTTTTTATGCTGAAAAAGCACCCCAGCTTTGGGGGGTAAAATTAGTTGCCTTGGGTTATACTCGAGTATGTATAGTAGATTATTTCAACAGATATAGTTGATTTAATTCCTGTGTATTTCTATCCAATATACATAATCCATGTCTATGGTTACTGTTTACATCCCTGAAAAATAAATGTTCAATCAATAAGCCATCCTTATTGGAAAATTCTATCATGAGATCTCCCATGTGGCTTCCATCCCCATGGCCATATTTTCTAACTAGTGATCCTCCTCCTTAGTTTCCAATTTTTGCATTCAAGTCATCAGTAATCTTGATTGCATGTTTCATCAATTTCAGACTGAAAAGGTTGGTAAAAATCCTCAATGGCTTTATTGTTAGCATTAGTGGTTGGTGTGTAAATTTGAATAATAACTTTATTAATTATTCATCCTTGTAGGTGTAATATATCCTACACCTAACAATGGTGAACATTGGAATCGATGTTGAAACATTCTCTTTTTTAACATGAAAGTCATCCATTCCTTTCAAATTTGTTACTCTGGTATGTAAACCATATTATTGTGACATTCAAAATGGCCAATACCAGTCTATTTCAGTTCAATAACACCTAGAGTGTTTGATCTTTATGTGTTCCATTTTTTCATGGCTTCCAATTTTTCTAGATCCATATTTCATGCATCCCATCTTCTTGTTAGTGGTTATTGCAGTACTGCTGTTTCTTCTCATTTTGAGTCATTGCCACATCAACAAATATAGGTCCTGAAAACTTTATATCACTAAGGTCAACTCTACTTTGAGGAGACAGCTCTTCCCCAATTATATTTTGAGTGTCTTCCAACTTGAGGGGTTCATCATCCTGCACTATATGAAACAATATTCCACTGCTATCAATGTGCTCCACAAACACCACTATTTTTTTCAGATGTAGATTGGCAGGTTATTCTTTCTAGTCTATTTAGCTTGTAAGCTTTTCTGAAAATTTTCCACCACGGGTAACTATGCTTGTGTTTGAAATACCAGTGGTATATCTCACAGGATCATGATGACTTTCAAGTTATGATAGTTCAAGAACCTGACATGTCTGACAACTTGGCATGCTAGCCTAATTCCGAATGGCCAGCACATCTCTCTTCTTGCTTTCTCTAGTTTCTGTAGACCACTGTACCTGAGCATGCATGGCTTAGGAGGTTGTGGAGTTAATTCTTGCTTCCTGGAGTAACCCTTAACCAATGACCCATAGGAGTTGTTGGACAAATAGCCACACTCCCTCACATTCTGGGCAGAATAACTAGTGGATTTTCTACAGTGTCTACAGTAAGATTAACCTTCAGTTGCTCACAATTTTAAATTGTTTGATAATGTACTTTTCATTGGCTGCCTTCTTTCCCTTTTCTATTTCCCATTTCCTTATTGATATCTCCCCAGAAAATGGCTTAATTAAAACCTTTGTCTCAGGATCTAATCCTATGGGGAACCCAAACTCAATCACACAAGACATTTGTCAAATCATGGACTTAGTGGTTATATCTATTATATGTGTAGGTCATGGAAGAGGACAATTCATACCATCCCTTTGAATAGTCACTCGGAGTGCCAACTGGGTCCCCAGCATAGATCCTGGACATCAAAACTCACTGTTTCCTGTATCATAACACTTCCTTTTAGACTTCAGTCATTCAAAAAACTCAACAAATAGCTTGCTGTCTCACTTCAAATTTTGTAGTGTGCAAATATGGCTATGTTTTCATTGTGTGTTTAGCCCTGGACAAATCAGCTTTGACCAGGAAGGTGAAGTCATGTGGAAAAACAAACCAAAAACACTAGCAGCTGTGTGTTGTGGAAGAAAACCCTGTGGATGAAGTGCAATTTTTAGGGAACAGAGACCAGTAAGATAAACCAATAAGTGTCCACTGTTCTGATGTTAAGGAGAACCCTGGTGAGGCAGTAATTAAGCACTTAAGGGCTAATCAATCAGCAGTTCAAACCCACCATCTTCCCCAAGGAAGAGTTACGATGTGGCAGTCTGACCCCCTTAAGATTTACATTTATTACCACTACCAACTGATCTGAGAGGGATAGCATTAGGGGATCCTGGATCGCATTCTTAACGAGCTCTAATGGCAGAGTGGACTCCTCATTGATCTCCTAACCGCAAAGAAAGTGGTTCTAACCTATCAGTTGGTCCATGTGAGAAATATGAGTTTGTCTGCTCTGGTAAAGATTTAAGCCTTGGAAAAATCAAAGGGTGAAGTTCTATTCTATCTTGTATGGTCTCTATGAGTCAGCTTCAACACAATGATAATGAGTTTGCTTTGGAATTTTGGGATAGAATAGGAGAAATATGTGCAACAAAGTTTAAACTTATTTTAAATGTTCAGTGGTATTGCTCAGAGAGAGATTCTTGGAACCCACAAGACTGTTGTCCTTAGGCACCTTCAGATCTGGAACTGAACTCACTCCCTTGGCTCAATCTTCAGCCAAACAATAGGTAGATCTATAAGGTAAAAAGTAACACTAATCAACTATTTGAATCAAAAGGATATAATTTATTCAAAGATAAAGTTCAGAAGGGTCAGGAAAGAAGGGGGAATGGAAACAGGAAATACAAGGAGGAAGTGCGATAAGTGATATTACGTTGAGCAGATTGCAGTCAATATCATGAAGCAAAATATGTGTGAACTGTCAAATGGAAAACGGATGTATTCTGTAAACCTTCACCCAACTCACAATAAAGAGATTTTTTGTCAGCCTTGGAAACCTATGAGGCAATACTATTCTGTCCTATAGGGTACCCATGAGTTGAAATCAACTCAGTGGCAATGGGATATTGATAATGATGCTTTCTGCCGATTCTAAAAAATAGGGTTATTAGCAATTATTGTGGAAATAGCATGAATGAGACTATGTAAATGGGGTTGGTTACAGATAAATTCTTGTAAATGTTAAAGGATAAGTGATTGAGGATGGACTTACCCAAAAAGAGAAAATTATTGCAAGACTTTGTTCCAGGGATAAAATAAAAATAGGTTTCCTGTGGGTAAGACTTAAGCCTATAGATATGGAATTTAAGGAACTGGTATTCCATGATGGTCACCTTCCCGACACAATCACTCAAGACAAAAAGTGGGTGTATAAACAAATGAGGTGAAGAAAGCTTATGGAGCCTAGCTATCAAAAGATAAAGAGTCTAGGGTTTTAAAAACTAGAAGGTTCACAAGTGGCCATCTAGCGTAGAAGCAATAAAGCGCACATGAAAGAAGCACACCAGCCTGTGTGATCACAAGATGTAGAAGGGATCAGGTATCAGGCATTAAAGAACAAAAAAATCATATCATTGTGAATGAGGGGGGGTACTGTTAGGGGATCCAAGATCTATCTGTAGGCAACTGGACAACCCCTTACAGAAGGGTCGCTGGGAGGAGATGAGCCAGTCAGGATGCAGTGTAGCAACGATGAAACATATAACTTTCCTCTCATTCCTAAATGCTACCGCGCCCACTATCATGATCCCAATTCTACCTTACAAACCTGGCTAGACCAGAGAATATACACTGGTCCATATAGGAACTGGAAACACAGGGAAACCAGGACAGATGAACCCTTCAGGACCAGTGCTGAGAGTAGCAATAACAGGAGGATGGAGGAAAGGTGGGGTAGAAAGAGGGATCTGATTACAAGGATCTACATATAACCTCCTCCATGAGGGAGGGACAACAAAAAAGTGGGTGAAGGTAGATGTCGGACAGTGTAAGATAGGACAGAATAATAATTTATAAATTATCAAGGGTCCATGAGGGAGGGGAAGGGGGAAGGAGGGGAAATGAGGAGCTACTACCAAGGGCTCAAGTAGAAAGCAAATATTTTGAGAATGATGATGGCAACAAATGTACGCAGTGGATGTATGTATAGATTGTGATAAGAGTTGCAGGAGCCCCCAATAAAATGATTCTTTTTAAAAACCTCAAAGAGCAAAACACACTATGGTTTATTATACATCAATGATACTTCAATAAAATTACATAAAAAAGGGGAAAAAGAAATGGAATTTAAGGTAAAGAAAGTATTCCCTTTGAGGACCATATTGCAAATATATATTTAGGCAGGCAATTAGATAAAGACATTTTAAGTCTGGGCTTCTATACCTGCCATCTGTCTGTTATGAATAGTATAATTAGCAACTAGAATCTCTCACACAAAATCAACTCAATATGGTATTTCTGGTCTGACCTCCGTGGTGTTCTACTCTGCTTTGATGGAGCTCATCATATCATGACTCTATAACAAGATTGAGGAGTTATTTGCATTCTTATGTGGAAGGTAAATCTGTTTGGCCATTCTGTTAGACTAGTTCATTTTCTTTCCTACCATCCCATCTGCCATTTTAATTCAAAACAAGGAGAAAAGCATGTATGTGCCTTTTGAGGAAGAAGATTTTGGTGTGGAAGAAATTCTCTTCTAGACTGCAAGGTAAGTATTTACCCCCTCTAGCCCTGTTGGAGGAGGGGAAAAGGAAGAGAGACAAGGCAAAGAGAACAACATAGTTAGTTTCATTCCTCCTTACTTGACCTGGGGATTGAGGGGAATATCAGTGACTATGGACCTGTTGTGCTCCCCATTTGGAAGCATGAAGAATAGAGGCTGCCAGGCAGAGCAGCCCTCTGGGAAGTCACTGAAGACAAACATATAGAGAGTGCCATCAAGTCTACTGTGATCCATGGAGACCTGATATGAAATGGAATGGAGTGCTGTCTGACCTTGCACCATCGTCACACATTCCTGAATGTTGAAGTCCATTGTTGCAGCGATTAGGTCAATGTGCCTCAATAAGGATCTCCCATGTCCCTCTATTTCATCAAATATGATGTCTTCCTCTAGCAATTGTCCCCTGATAGTGTGTCCAAAACACATTAGTCAGTCAGTGTTCTCTTGTGATCCATAAGGTTTTCTTTCAGTAATTTTTGGAAGTGGACTAGCAGGCCCCTCTTCCTTGTCTGTCTTAGTCTAGAAGCTTCACTGAAACCTGTCCACCATGGGCAATCCTGCTGGTATTTGAAATTCTGGGAACAGAGCTTCCAGCACCATAACAATACACAAACCATTATAGTACAACCAACTGACAGATGAGTGGAGGATATCTATATCTATATATGGAGAGAGAGAGAGTAAAACTGGCAATGCAGTCTGATTAGGCAGTATTCTGATAATCTGCTGCTAACAGAAAGTATCCCCACAAATAACATCTTAAAGTAATGATAATATCAATTTTGCTCACAAATCTGCAATCTGGGCAGAGCTCAGTGAGGACACTAGTTTTGGCTTCATCAAGCATTAGCTGGGGTAGCTCAAAGGACAGAGGCTGCAGCTCTCTTAAGACTCACTCCCTCACACGACTGATACTTCTATTGGTTGGAGCTCAAGAAGAACCCTATATGTGACATTTTCATTTGGCTTGGTCTTCCTTGCAACATCCTGACAGGGTCCCAATGGTGAACAACCCAATACGACCAGGTGGAAGTCACAGAGCAACACTTCTGCCATAGTCAAAGGCCTGCCAAGATGCAAGGAAGAGGGAAAGCAGGCCCTGTTTCTGGAAAAATGAACACAAATTCATCTTGTAACAAGAGAATGTGCGATGTGCAACATTAGGACAGTCATCTTTGAAGGACACAACCTGCCATGAGCCAAGATACAGAGACAGATTTCTACGAAAACGAAAGGGCAGGACTTAGACTTAAAGATAAAGCCACAGACTTCATAGGACAAGAGCAATAGGGAGACAAGCAAAGGAAAGCTCTAGGACGCAAGCCTAACATGGCTAAAGATAGGGACAATGTCAGGACTGAACTGGAAGCAAGCAGACACCTGTGCAAGGCAGAACCCGTGAAGTTGTGAGTGCCTTCAAAGCTAAGTCAAAGTACCTTGGGGCGTGAGAAGGGAAGGAGCAGGAGAAGGAATTAATGGGTAGGTTTATGGAATTTGTAAGTCTGGAGACAGAGCATCAGGAATAGCTGGGTTCTGGCACTCAGTTGAGACCATCAGAGTTTGAACCTTTTCCTTTCAGAGCTGTTTCCTTTTGAGTTTCACGCAGGCTTCCTGATGACAGCTGTAGTTTTATCTAGAAGCTCAGGAATTCTATTAGAGAGAGGCTCTTTTCCTTTCTAATCATTGGTGGTACTATCAGGTAAGCATTGGATTGCTAACTGCAAGGTTGGCAGTGCTACCCTACCAGCTACCTCATAGGGAAAAAGATGGAACTTTCTGCTCACATAAATATTTACAGTCTGAGAAACCCCACAGGGACCTTCTATGATTCAAAATGGACTCATTGGCAATGGGGCAATTGTTTCTGGGGCATTTTTTAGGGTTAGATATCATTAACCTAGCATGAGTCTCATACTGAGTCTGACCCAGTCCCTTTGGACAGAGGAAAGTCATGCCCTGACTAGCCAGGCCTGGAGCTGGCAGATTGGGTCAATGCCAGCAGAAGCATGGAGATGGAGCATGGTGGAAGAGTGATCCCAAAGATACAAGCCATGTGCTGTGAGTGGAAGAAGGGCAAATGAATGCTGCATTAATTAACCAGTCATAGACAAAATGAGATTGCATGACAAATGGCTCCAAAACCCAGCAGTTCAACAAACAGCCCAACCCCTTCCCTCCCACACACACAGTTCTTAAAATTCAGGATCAGGGAGATTAACTGGAACTTTGAACTTGGCACTTCAGGGCTTGGAAGAGGTGACAGTGCATGTAAAGGCCTTGGGGCAGGAGAGATCTTGGTGTGACTGAAAGCCCAGAAGAAGACTAATTTGGGGGAGGTGAGATAATAGGAATGGAGTTTTCAGTGAGCATTTCCTTGAGAGCCTTCAAGCAAAAGCGATTTTTCTATATTCATGTTTTAGAAGTAGATCTCCACCCATTGGGTAAAGCTTTGGGTATTGGATTGGTGTCGGTATGCAGGGAAAAAATAAATGGGCTTGTTATGGATTAGGAGCCTGTGGTAGTCACCTAATCTTGTGTCAAGTTAAGGATTAGGAGTGTAGGCGTGGAGTTTAGGCTGCCAATCTGGAGAAAGTCAGTGAGATTTTTATGTGGGCATAGCCTCCTTCTGAGAACTCTGAGAAATCTGGTACTTCCTCCTTGGAGGTGGAAGACACCTCTCGCTCTCTCTCTCTCTCTGCTACTCCTTGGGAGACATTGCAGAAGGCAAGCCAAATGGATGCGACCAGACCTCTGAAGCCAAAGAAGTCTCAGAGAGATCGCTGCCAGCACTGAGATGCTTACAATGCCACTGGATCCACAAGACTTTCCATCCATTGGCCTGTGAGTATCCTGCATTCAGCATCACTGCACATGTTTTATGGGTCTGAAAAGGAATTTATAGATTGGTATCAGACATATGGGCTAATATCAGACTTATGGATTTGATGTGCACTGGGCTGGGACGTTTGCTTAATGTACAATTACTGTTTGATATAAAACTCTCTCTCTGGATTTATAAGGTAGAATTAGACCAGAACATGTACTCTGGTACAGAGAGGAGCTGGAAACACAGGGAATCCACGACAGATGATCCCTTCAGGACCAGTGGTGAGAGTGGCAATACCAGGAGGGTGGAGGGAAGGTGGGGTAGAAAGGGTGAATCGATTACAAGGATCTACATAAAATCTCTGCCCTGGGGGACAGACAACAGAAAAGTGGGGGAAGTGAGATGTTTGACCTGTAAGATATGACAAAATAATTTATATATTACCAAGGATTTATGAGGGAGGGGGAGGAGGATGGAAGTGGGGAAATGAGGAGCTGATACGAAGGGCTCAAGTAGAAAGCAAATATTTTGAGAAGGATGAGGCAACACATGTACAAATGTACTTGACACACAATGGGTGGATGGATGATGGATGGATGGATGGATGGATGGAATGACTGTGATAAGAGTTGAATGAGCCCCCAATAAAATTATCAAGGGTTCATAAGGAGGGGGGAGTGGGGAGGTAGGAGAAAAATGAGGAGCAGGTGCCAGGGGCTTATGTGGAGGGCAAATGTTTTGACAATGATGAGGGCAATGAATGTATAAATGTGCCTTATAATGGATGGATGGATGGATTGTGATAAGAGTTGTATGAATCCCTAATATAATGATTAAATAATAGGGAAATGATTTTTAAAAACCACCAACTCTCTCTCATACACATGCGTCTCCCTCGATTTTCCTCTAACATACCCAGACTAATACACAGTTTGCCCCTGTCCTATAGGGCCGCTATGAGTTGGCATGGACTTGAGGGCAGTGGGTTTGTTAGGGCTTTGGAGTTCAGCAGGCCTTTGTTGGTGTGTTTGAGTCTATTTTTGTAGCTGTTGTGTGCAGGTCAGTGGCTCATCTTCCAGCACTCTATAGGACCATATTTTGTTGTGACCCATAAGGCTTTCATTTGTTAATATTTGGAAGTAGATCACCAGGTCTTTCTTCCTAGTCTGCCTTAGGCTAGAGCAGTGGTTCTCAATCTGTGGGTTGTGACCCCTTTTGGGGTCCAGCGACCTTTTAACACGAGTCACCTGATTCATGGCAGTAGCAACATTACAGTTATGAAGTAGCAAGGAAAATGATTTTATGGTTGGGGGTCACCACAACATGAGGAATTGTATTAAAGGAAGGTTGAGCACCACAGGGCTCGAGGTTCCACTGAAGCCTGCCCATCATTGCTGACCCTTCTGGGGTTTGTCATATCGGTGGCACAGCTTCCAATTTCACAGCAGCACTCTAGCTACCACTGCACCACGAACTGATAGACAGGTGGTGGACTGTTCTTAAAAGCCACCTGATTTACGATGCTTTGTTTTGACAGCCCTGGAAAATGGATACAGAATCTAGTTTCATAGTCAATGCAAGACACACCTTGGGGCAGTAGGGATGGCATGAAGTGAATAGATTCAAAGTATATTTTAGGGAGAGGAAGGATGACAGTTAATGCCTGGGGGGTGTGCAAGAAGGAAGGAAGCAGAGACACCATTGATATTAAGTGCCTGAGTTAAGACAGGAATTTCCAGGGAAGCTGGTGGGTCATGATGGGAGAATTTCACACTCCCCGGGGACAGGGGGAGCATTGATTAGTTCATATGTCTGCGCATCTTCTCAGACAATAGAGGCTTTGTCATCCTCAAATGAAGCATGCAGTTGGAGCTCAGAGAGGGCATGCAGTGCAAATGAAGACTGGCTTGGTTGAGATGGGTGGACCAGGGCCACTAGTCAATTCTGAGGAGCTTCAGAAAACCTGCCCAGTGTCTCTTGGAGAGTGGGCATGTCTCATGGCCACAGAGGGCCTTTTAATGTTTCACCTCCCACTGCAGCAGCGAGAGGCTCTATCAGCTCATCCTGGAAAGGAAACATACTACCTGCCATCAGGTTCATTTCTTCAAAAAGGATGGAAGAATACAAATGAAAGACTACAGTTTGAAGGGGTCTTAGGCAGACTATCAGGCTCATTAAAGCTTCATTTATTAAAACTTCATTATTCAGAGACATTCTCCAAGTAGGATGTATGCTGGGGTGGGGGTGGGCATGAGGAGGAAGGCTTGGAGCAGGGTAGGGGAACAACCCCACACCCCCAAAAAATACCTTCCCAAGAAGCAATTCCAGTGGGCACAGATTAGATAGAAGTTTCATCCTCTGGTCACTTGATGTTTGTCCCTCTCTTTTATCTGAATGCTCTTTCCACATTGCTCAGATGAAGCACCAAATTTATATTAAAATGCAAGTTAGGAAGCATCATCCCCAACCAACCTTGTTCATCAAAATGGTAGTGCTCTCTCCGGGTACCCTGAGTTCAGTTTGTCAACAAGCTGAAGCAGTTGAGCTGGGGCTCTGTGAGGCCCAGGAGCATGAGTTCATTAATATCTGACCCATAATGCCTTGCTGGGTTTATGCCAACAAAGCCCTGTCACTCCTTACCTTAGGATTTACTCACTCTTTGAAACAGGCATTTATTTACACACAGTTTGACCTCATGATGGTGTTCATTAAATGTGGATCTTACTTATTTGCATTGTTCTGTGACAGTTGCAAAATTCGTTAGTGGCTCAGGGATCAATCCTCTGTGGACTTCCCCGAAGCTAGATGAAGCAAGCGGGTTCTCCCTGATTCATCCTCCCTCCTTAGCAATGCTTGCTAGTCAGGATAACATAGTGCCCATTAAAGAAACTGCCTGTGTCACTTTAAATTTGTGACCTGGGCGGGAGGGAGGGTCATGATCACAAGTGACAGAAACTGACGCTTGACTAACTTAGGGAAAAAGGCCTAATGGTGGATAAATGTTGGGAAGACAAGAAAATGTGGCAAATGCCTGGGCAATCTCAGGGCTGTGAAGCAGGTAATGGCGAAACACTCCTCCTGAGGCCAAAGCGTGCCCTCTGTAGTACATTAAATCACATTCACACACACCCATTCATGTTCACATGGGACCTGAGGCTATGGCCTTACTTGGAGAGGAGGTCTTGGCAGATGTGCTTAGATAAGTATTTCAAGAGCTCCATCTTTCTGGGTTTAGATTTCAGATGGATACTACATGCACTGATTGGTGTGTTCTTATAAGAAGAGGAGTGGGCACACAGAGACCCCGTGTGAAGACACTGGCAGAGATTGGATCAGTGCATCTATAAGCCAAGAAATATCAAGGATTAGCAGCAGTGACCGGAAGCAGAGAGAGGCTACTTTGATTCTCCTTCAGAGTTCTCAGAAGGAATGAATCTTGCCCACACCTTAATTTTAACCCATTGTCCTTCAGAAAAGTGAGAGAACAAATGCCTGCTGTTTAAGTCACTCGATTGGTAGCCATTTGTTACAGCTACCCAAAAGAACCATTATGGATTGATCTGTAGCCCCCTCAAAATATGTGAGAAATTTGAACCTTGGTGGACATGATCCTGTTTGAAAAGAAGGGAGTTCTTTTGTAATATAAATGAAGCCGTATGGCCACTGGAGATCCCTTCATAGAGGGGTTTAGAAGAGGAGATGGGTCAGTCAGGGTGCGAGGTAGTACCGATGAAGAACACAGCTTTCCCCCAGATCCTGTATGCTTCCTCCCCCCAACTACCATGATCCAAATTCTACCTTGCAGCGCTGGATAGGGCAGAGGTTGTACACTGGTGCATATGGGGGCTGGAGGCACAGGGAATCCAGGGTGGATGATACCTTCAGGACCAAAGGTGTGAGGGGCGATGCTGGGAGAGTGGAGGGTGAGTGGGTTGGAAAGGGGGAACTGATTACGAGGATCCACATGTGACCTCCTCCCTGGGAGATGGACAGCAGAGAAGGGGGGGAAGGGAGACTCGGGATAGAGCAAGATATGACAAAATAACAATGTATAAATTACCAAGGGTACATGAGGGAGGGGGGAGCGGGGAGAGAGAGGAAAAAAAAAAGAGGACCTGATGCAAAGTGCATAAGTGGAGAGCAAATGCTTTGAGAATGATTGGGGCAGGGAATGTGCGGATGTGCTTTATATAATTGATGTATGTATATGTATGGATTGTGATAAGAGTTGTATGAGCCCCTAATAAAATGTAAAAAAAAGAAAATGATTAGGGCAAAGAATGTACAGATGTGCTTTATACAATTGATATATGTATATGTATGGATTGTGATAAGAGTTGTATGAGTCCTAATAAAATGTTAAAAAAAATGAGGCCATATGAGAATAGGCTTGAGCCTAAACCTAAACACTTCTGAGTTAAAGGCCAGGATAGACCCAGTAACACACAGTACGGGGAGAAAGATAGCGAGGAATGCCAAGGAACTTTCTGGTATCCACAAAGAAGGACCCTGACCTAGAGTCGCACCCCAAATTTGAACCTGTAAGCTCCAAAGCAGGGGGAAAAGTGTTTTAAGGCTACTGACTTGTTGGATAATTTTTGGTTAAGGAGATTAAGACAGGAACTTAAGACATCCTCCAATCCTTCCTCTGGCTTCGTTCCATTTTTCTCACATTCAAGAGTCCTCCTAGAGGATTCAGTCAGGTTGTTGTTGTTGTTGTTGTTGTTCAGTGTCATAGGGAGGGTTTGGATTCATTGTGACCATGCATACAACAAAGTCATACACTGCCCGGTCCTGTACCATTCTCACCGTTGTTCTTAAGTTTGAGCCCATTGTTGCAGCCACTGTGTCAATCCCATTTGTTGAGGGCCTTCCTCTTTTTCATTGCCCCTCTACTTTCCAGAACACGATGTCCTGCTCCAGGGACTGATCTCTCCGGACAACATGTCAAAGTTAAGGCGAAGTCTCATTATCCTTGCCCTGAGGAACATTCTGGCTGTACTTCATCCAAGTTAGATGGGTTTGTTCTTTTGGCAGTCCATGGTACATTCATTACTCTTTTACATCACTACTAATCAAATATATCTATTCTTCTTTGGTCTTCCTTATTCAGGTTTCAACTTTCACATGAATATGAGACAGTTGAAAATACCATGGCCTGGGTCAACCCGCCCCAGTCCTCAAAGTAATCTCTTGCTTTTCAACACTTTAAAGAGGTCTCGTGTAGCAGATTTGACTAGTGAAATGTGTCATTTGTTCTCTTCTCTGCTGCTTCCATGAGAATTGATTGTGGATTCAAGCAAGACAAAATCCTTGACAATTTCGATCTTTCCTCCATTTATCATGATGTTATCAATAGGTCCAGTTGTGAGGGTCTGGGCTTTCTTTACATTGAGTCATAATCCAAACTGAAGGCTTTAATCCTTCATCTTCATCAGCACGTGAATCAAGTCCTTCTCATTTTCAGCAAAATTGTGTCATCTGTATAATGCAGGTTGTTAATAGGCCTTCCTCCAACCTGATGCTCCATCAGGCACTGCCCCTTAATGAGTTTAGGTCATGAAGGATAGTCCTCCATAGGCACATTGATTATTACACTACCACCCTCACATAATAAATTCAGAGAGAGAAAATTTCCCCAAAGCAATGGAAAGCTTACTAGAGAAGTGGAGGGTGCTAAAAGCCAAAGGTGACACAAACTGGAAATCAATACTAGTTTTCAATACCTGCAGTCATCTAATAGTTCACTGCACTATCTAAGGAAAGGTGAGGAGAACTGGGGCAATTCCATTAAAAAAAAGACAATGCAGGGTATATAAGTCCGTCATTCCTCTGGAGAAGAAAAACACATAGTTGGGTTGTAGAGCTTTGTTTGCTAATCAACCGAATGTAGTTGTAAGGCAGGGGTGTGTGTGTGCGCGTGTGTGTGTGTGTGTGTGTGTGTATGTGTTGAAGGGAGGGGCTTGCCATTCTATTTCATAGCCAGGAGAAAGATGAGCCTCTTCCCATATCTTTTGCTCTGTGGCAAGTTACTGATCTACAAGGAACTTTTATTTGACAAGGACATTGCCGAGCAAAAAACGGGAAGCTTGTGTTCATCTCTGCTGAGAGGTGGAGTCAAAGAGATGGGCTTTATGACAGACACCCTGATCGTGCAAGCAAACTATGAAATGGCCTCATACATTCAACACACATTTGCTGCACCTTCCCAGTGTGCTGCCCAGATATTACCAGGCAGAGTGTTTTATGGGCAGCATTTTAGAGTTAGGCAGGCAGAGGGAGTGTCTTTGTGGGTGTTGCCTTTACCAGTCCTTGGATTGTTCTGGGACAGGCATGTCTTTTTCCTCTAAAGTAACTGATTGCGTGTAAAGAAGGAGTCTCCTCAGTAAGACGGGTTGAACCAAACCCAACCTATGACAATCATCTCAATTGGAACACATAGCGACCCTATACAAATACCTGTAGGGTTTCCAAGTTTGTAACTCTTTTGGGGGGGTCAACTACCATATCCTTCTCTTGCAGAACCACTACAGAGTTGAGTGTTGTGTTAGCAGCTGAATGCTTAATCACTGTGCCCATTTTGTTTGCTGAGCCGCCCTCAAAACACTGAACAGGTTTTCTGGGTACCAAGCATGTCCACTTCTATATCATGCCTAGGGTGTTTTCTCCAAGTTGATAGGAGGTGCAAATCAGTTACTAGGGGTTTGGCAGAGTCAGTATGGAAACTGGGAGGGTGTGTGAAATTTGAACCAGAGTAGAACAATTCCAAGACACTTCCTAGGGATTCCTGGCATATAATATGCAAATGATAGTCAAGATATATAACTGTGTCTCTGTTCTTGGTTCTGTCAGTACCTGGTGTGGCCACAAAGGAGAAACCTGGTCTCCTGCTATTTTGAGCATCTAGTGTGAATGACAGGAGATAAGTCACATGCTAATGAACCCTGGTGGTGTAGTAGTTAAGCACCATGGTGCCCGGCTATCAAAGCATATAGCGTCTGGGGTCTTAAAGGCTGGAAGATAAACAGGGGGCCATGTAGATAAGAAACAACAAAGTCCACATGGAAAAAGCACACCAGCCTACACCAACATGATCGCTGAAGACAAAGCGGGTGCATAAGCACATGTGAGCATGTTTTCTTGATGTGCACTCACCCTTTACATACAACTCTCTTATACATACGTGTTTCTGTGGATTTGTTTCTCGAATGCACCCAGACTAACATAAGCAGCGTGGAACGCATTTTAGAAGCCTAGACAAGGGCAGGGCAGGATATTCGGAGGGACTGGATCCAGAATTAGAGAGGAAGGAGCCCTGGTGGCAAAACGGGCTGCTAGCTCCCTGTCCCAAGGGGGACAATGAGACTGCTGGCTCCCATGAACATTTACAGTCTTGAAAACTCCATACAGGGTCACTGTGGTTGGAATCCACTGGACGGCAGTGACCTTTTGGGATTGAAGGTGGAAGCCACCAATGACTTCCTGCCATTGAGCCAAGGAGCCTCCGGAGAGTGTGTGAACTTCTGGAATGCAGTGAACAACCTCTGCACATCTGCTTTTCGTGCTGCCCAAGTCATGCCCTTGGCCTTTGCTTAAACATATTCATCCAGAAGTGAACCATCACAGCTGCTCCCTCGGGAAGCTGGGGGCTGAGCTCTCTGGTTCCACTCTGTCAGCATTTCTGGTCCGGGTACCTCCCCTCTGCCCCGGCACAGGCAATGTGCTTTTGGAAGCAGTGCTCCCTGGGTAGTGGGTGTGATTTGCCTCCTCTGGCCTAACATGATGAATGCTGAGAGGGGGTGGATACTAGGGGGTTAAACTCCCTGAACTTTACCTAGCCCAGGGGAAAACTTATTATTTAAAGTAAGCTTTAGACAGAATCTTTAGAAAGAGAAATGGTTAACTTTATGTACACAATTACTCCCCAACACATAGGCTCAACCTCATAGGCTGTGGATGACCTTGAGCAGGTGCTCAGTCACAATGGGTTTCTATCAGGATTGAGAGTTCAGCTCTCTCAACTCTCCAACTGGTTATTAGCACCATAGTCTCGTTTCTATTTTTGTATTTACTTTGTTTTGAGGGGGAAAAGACTCCCAATCCAACTATATTTTATTAGGAACTCCTTTGCTAAGTTTTACACAAGAAAAAGGCACAAACTGCTGTTCTGGATGAAGGAGAGCATCCGCATGAGGCCACAATGGTGTCGGAAGGACCCACAGCCACAGTGACTTAAATAAAATGACACCCATTCTGTCCTGCTGACTCTGACTCATAGTGACTCTGTGTAGGGATCCTGAAGTTGCTACCTTTACAGGAAGCAATAACCTCATCTTTCTCCTGTGGAATGACTAGTGGCTTTGAACCAGCGACCTTGCTCTTAATAGTCCAACACTATCCAGCATTACCACCTAGGCTCCTGAAAACTTAAATAAGACATAGAAAACAAACAACTTTGTCACAAAATTGTGACTGAAGACAGATCAATTCATGGAGTTTCAGGAGGGCCTGTGAGAGCATGAGCGGGACCTTCATTGGGATGTGCACACTACCGTATATCGTTGAGTGTGGCCCGGGGAGTGGATGCAAGCACACTGCTTGAGGGACAAGCTTTCCACTGCCAGTCAGCAGTAAGAAAGAACTCAATGGTGGCTGAATCTGTGGCCCCTCAAAATGGATGTAGGGTCTCCACATAGACTCTCACTGTGAGCCACAGCCTATTGCTCAAAATTTAAGCTCAAATACGACTTAAACGCCAAACATTCTGTTTCCTTAAAATAGGGTACTGCCAGGAACAGCTAGAAGTCTGCATGACCTATCAGATCTCAACGCCGATCTCAAATCACTTCACATGATCCATTCTACCAGGCATGTCAAGGACAACTAGAGGTCTGCATGAGCAAGCCCAAATCGCCTCCTCACTTACCCATTCCAGAGGCTGTGCCTGTATAACCTATCGACTAACACATTCCCATATGCCGTGGTTATGAAACCAACCATCATGCTGGAATAAGGACCAATCACGATGCAAGGGTCAGGGTCAATGGGAAAGCAAAATAGGGGCTGAGGGGAGCCAAGAGGGGTCGCTTCACTCAATCCCTAAACCTGATCTAATGTCACTAGACTGGGGTCTTCCTCACATCTCAAGGGCACCCGATTCATGATTGAAGTGAATTGTGCTTATTCAATCTTTGTTCTGCTTGCTGTCCTGCATCCTCTTCTTGCTTTTTTGTGCATGGCTCCCTCTGTTGTGGTGACAAATGGCTTGAGAGGGATTTGACATAGGGAGAAAGCCCACCCACATCAACTGTCACCAGAAGCAGACACTAAGTCCATTTCTCTCACCTCACAGAACTATGCACACCAGACACTGGTAGGGCTGCCTGGGAGGGGAACCCTTAGTGCAGTGGTTCTCCACCTGTGGGTTGCGACCCCTTTGGGAGTCATATGACCCTTTCACAGGGCTCACCCAATTCATAACTGTAGCAAAATTACAGTGATGAAGTAGCATGACAATCATTTAATGGTTGGTGGAGGGGGGCATCACCACAACAAGAGGACCTGTATTAGGAAGGTTGAGAACCACTGCCCGAGTGTGTTTAGGACTTTGCTGCCCTCAAGGTCATCAGACATTCCTGAAGGCAGAGCCACTGCAGGAAGCCCTTCTGGGAAATGCCCTGAAGACAGGTCTCAACCAACTCCACCCTCACCCTCTGAGATCCTAATCATAGGACGCATGGAAATGCTCCCTGCCTCTTCGAAGGCTGTAAGTCCATGGGAGCAGAAAGCCTCCTCTTTCTCCCTTGGAGTGGTGGCTGGTGAGTTCAAACTGCTCACTTTCTGGCTAACATAACCCACAGACCAGCTCCCCCTGAGCTCAGTTTGGTTTGCCGCACAGCACACATTGTTTGGAACCTTCTGAAATAGCTATGCACATGTGCAGGTTGGGGGGATTTCGCACAAGATGCAGTTTTCCACCCTCTCTTGGCAAAAATAATTTTTGCAAAAGGCTTGTATTCTCTTCTGGATCTGAGTAGCAGCTACTCTCATGAAGTCATAGCACATACATTCATGCTACAGTCCTCCCAACTCCCTAATGTCTTACGCCGAGTCTGCTCCATGCTTTTCTGTGTCCTAAATGGCAGCTGTAGGCACCCAAGGTATGGGCTCTGCAACCTGGGTCCAAATCTCTCCTTCCCACTTCCTCACTGTGTGGTCCTAGGCTCATGACTTTAGAGTTGTATGAGCCCCTAATAAATTGTTAAAAAAAATGATCCTCAATTCTATCTGAATCCTTGCCATAGCTCCAAGTTGCCTTCATAAACACGAGCAAGAAAAGTACCTCTGGCAGCAGACCGCTCAGGTTCAAATCCAGGCTCTCTAACTTATTGACTATGCGACCTTGGGCAAACCTGGACCTCTCTGTGCTTCCAAAGATTCACTTTCCAAAAGGGAAGTCATAAGCCAACTTTTCTTATTCCTCACTGGGTTGCTTTGAAGATGAAAGGAGACATCTGTCTAAAAATGCTTCTGACCATCCCTTGGTTCTCAGAGCTCCACAAATGCTATGGATTATTGTTATAAGATTATGAATGATTTTTTCCAAGGGTAGTGCAAAGATTAACATCAGTGCTACTTCTCTCTGACAAAATATCAATCCAAATTTCTAAATAGCAGGGTCTGAACGGATGCGCTGTTAACAGCATCTTGCTTTTCTCCCATCACTTGTCACAGTAAATCTGATAAGAAATGCTGGGCTAGGGCTGGCAGCCAAGCCCCTCACTGGCAGCGTGCAGGACCTCAGGTTGTTGACAGGCCAAGGGACATCACAATGGCAAGAGGAGACGCCACAAAGAGCCCCTGATTCCTCCCCCACGCCCTCCTTCCTCACGTTCAGGGTTAAACGTCAAAATACTATTTTTTTGTCACCTGGTGAAATAATGAGCCCCCATTCCCGTTGCCTTGGTATCATCAGAGCGCAACAGCCACGTGGGGTAATCGCTGTCTCCGTGTTAATGCTGCTCACTTCAAACATTTTCACAGGCCCTGGCGAAATGAAACCTGTGCTTTCTACCTAGGTGGAGTTTGAGGCGATTCAGCCCATTTGCTTCTGCTGAAGAGGCTACCTCATAAAAACAGGAAATAAAAACATAGAGGGTGCCATTGACATTAGGTTTCTCAATCTCTTCCTTTCTTCCCTACCTTCCTTTCTTCTTCTTGCCCTTCTCTTTCTCTTTTCTTCCTTCCCTCCCTTTGCTCACGTCTTCCTGCCTGCCTTCACCTTCCATCTTCCCTCCCACACTCCTCCATTTCTTCTTCGCTCCTCTCTCCCCACCGTCACCTTTCTCCTTTCCTTCACTGCCTTTTCCCTTCAGCCTCCCAGTCTCCCTCCTTCACTCTCTCCTTTGCTCCTTCCTTTCCCCACCTTGTTTTGATCCAGTGATTTGTACTCCTTTCTTCCTCTCATCCCACCCATCCCCATTGCTGGAGAAACATCAGTTCCTTGTGGTGCTGGTTTCTTGGCGCCAGACCCTGTTCTTTGGGTGTTCACAAGTTTGCGTCCTGTGTGCAAACATAAGACAGACATATGAACAGGGTTGGACAGAAGATGGGATTTGACAGGTGTACTGCATCCCAAATCTCCAGGAGGCAAAGGTAAAGTCAGGCTCCTGCCTTTAAGGTTATGTCTCCCATTGTAACTGCATCCCACAGAGGCTCCTGCCTCCTGGCAACCTGAGGCCTGCTGCCTGGCTTCCTCTAGCTCCTGGGGAATTGGGGCAGCAGTGGCAAGAACAACAAAAATCCCCAGGAGTTGACAAGAAGGGAGGCTGCCTTGCTCGAGAGATGGCCCCCTCACCCACCTGCATGTTGTTGAGATGCAGGTTCTCATCCCTGTGGCTGGGCAAGAAACGCCCCCTCCCCAAACGCAGTGGCTTCAAACAAGGACCATCATCGTGTGGTTGCTGGGAGGCCACTGGGTGGTGCTTGGAGTCTCCCATGAGTTGGCAGTCACATGGGAGCTGGGGCAGGGGCCTCTGGTGACTCCAGTGCCTACATGTGCACTCAGAGGGATGGAAGCTGAAGCTGGGTGCTTAGCTGGGTTGTTGGTTGGAGTGTCTCCACGTGGCCTTTCCAGGCGGCTCAGGCTTCTTTCAGCATAGTGTCCGGGTGCTGAGAAGTGTCCTGAGAGGTAGCACGTGGAGGCTGGACATTCTAAGGGTGAGCACTCAAGAAGAAGTCTTTGAAGGGATTTTTCAGAAGCTGTGAAGCACTTTGTGGGAGGGAAGGGGGTTGCCCAAACTAGATGTCACAGTGTCATCTTCTCCATAATCTATTGGTCACAGAGGTCATGGAACATCCCAATTTAAGGGGAAAGGGCATAGACTCTACCTTCCTATAGGTAACCTGTCAAGGAATTTGGGGGTCACATACGAAGACTGGGAGACCCTGGGTGGCACAAATGGTTAAGGACTCAACGTATCAAGAGGTGGGCAGCTGCACCCCTCAGAAGATATAACTAATGGCCTGCTTCTAGAAGCCCACAGGCTTGAGAATCCTGTGATGTGTAGTTTCTCCCTGGCACCCAGGGGGTCCTCGGGAACCAGAACCAACATAACAGCAATGGGTTGGGTTTTTGTTGGTTTTGTTTGGGCTAATATTAAAACGACTAGTATGAAATTATATATGTATTGTGTTTAACTCTCAGGACTCTGATTATGCTGAAGTTGAACAAAACCGTCTGCCTCTTCTATGAACGCCAGCCGATGGAGGCAAAGGGTGAGGGTCTAGAGGAAGAATGAATGTCCCATTCCCGTCCTTATGTTTCAGTTGTCCTTAAAGGGCATAGGGGACAAACCAGACGTCTTTGATATGATTTTAGCCTAATGATGTGCTAGTATGATGATGAGCAGCCTGAAAAGTGGTTTTAACTAATGTGATCCAATATTTGAAAAGTTGACGATTTCACATCGAATTTTATATTCTCAGCATCTCAGTTACAAACAGAAAATCAGGCCTTAAAATCCTTGCATTTCCCCAAGGCAACAACAGTCTGGAGCTAGAATTTGAATGTCCCCTGTGGATGAGCTGACACGTGCCTGTTAACCACAGTCCCCATCCATCCCTATTGCCCCCAAAACAGAGGTTGGCTACAAGTATCCTTTATCTATATGGCTAAATAGGTTAGTTAGTTTGGATTGGGTTGCTAGTTTTTCCTGTTTTGTTTTGCTTACTTTTGATTTTTTGGGGGACTTGCAAATGGTGTGTATTTTGGTACCATGTCTTCCAAAGCGAGAAAACCAAACCCAGTAAGCCAAGAAGGTCAAACAGTCTAGATTAATGATGAAAGGAGGAGCCCTGTTGGTGAGGTAGATTATGAGTTGGACTTCTAACTGCAACATCAGAAGTTCGAAACTCCCCCCACCCCCACTCCACAGGAGAAAGATGAGATTTTCTACTCCTGTAAAGATTTACAGCCTTGGAAACCCACAGGGGCAGTTCTATACTCTGTCCAAAGGGTTGCTATATGTCAGAATTGATTCCAGGGTAGTGAGGTTGTCTTGATTGATATAAATAATTTTTGGTGAGTATTGAAAAAACCAGTCAATATTATTTTTAATACACATCAAAGAAGGTCCACATTAATTGTTCCCACAACCCTGCCACCTTCTTTCTTTATTCCCTTGCCTCCCACTCTCCTTTCTTCCTCCCTATGGTCTTTTATCTCATTCATTTTCTTTCAAGGGTTAGCCTAGGAGTGGGAAAGTCTGACTAATTCTTAACCAAAAGACTAAATTGGTTTTATTGTTGGTGTTATTACTTGGGTTAAATTTTTTTCTTTTCTCTTCTTCTATTGGTTTGTGTCATGTAACCCAGAAAATGGGGAAACATTTGGAACATCAAAACACTATCCTTTCTCAGTAGACTACAAGCATTAAAGGCAACAGAGATAAATACTCCAATAATAACAATAACATACAAGGATAGCTAGAGAGATAAATAGATAGATAGAAAAACCACAAAATCTGAGCAGTTGTGGGAAGGGGAATGGGAATAGCCCCATGAATAAATATAGGTTTGCCAGAGAATAGTTCTATATACATATTAGCATATACTACAAATATGACCATGAATATAATAGTGCATCCAGGAGGCATAGTTAGGAAATGTCTTCGCTAGAACAAAACCCCTTGAGGGAGCGTGTCCTAAATATCGGGGATCAGGAACATAGCTCTGAGAGACCTCAAGATCAATTGGTACAAACTAGCTCACAAAGACAATGTTCTATATCCATCAGGGAAGTGACTGGGGTCTTCAAAAGCTAGTGAGTAGCAAACTAAAAGTAGGTTCTTGGTCTCACCCTATGTGTTGGACAGGGTTCTCTAGAGAGACAAAACCATATTGCTAGTAATTATATATAAATATATATTTATAAAGCTAGATATGCAATACAAGAAATGAACCACTAAATTATATACAGATAGATAACACAAGAAACTAACAGTTAAATTATAAAACAGTGAGACACTAGCAGTCCTTTAAGGCTTGAGAGCCGCCAGTTGCCAGTCCCTTTCTGTAGAGAGAGCTGGGCTATATATACCCAGGCAGCAAACAGCAAGGCAAGTCACCAACTGTCGGTCCCCAGCTCCAGAGACGAACATTCCAATCCTGTGGGATTAAATGGACCTCAACTTACAGCGACAGAGTCCACAAGCTAGGCATCCCACAGGTAGTGTACCCCTTTAAATTGAGGCATAGAACAAGCAAGGCGAGGCTCACGAAGCCATTTATCCCTCTGCCCTTCGATTAATCCTACTTGTGTTTATCGGCCAGGCTGGCACAATAAACTATTGCACCCTGTCTGGAGCGAATAACATTGAAGAAGCTCAAGATGCCTGGCAACAATTAGTCCAAATCAGTAATGGACTATGCGTACCTCAGCCTCTATGATGCTAAGGTCAGAAGAACTAAATGGTGCCTGCCTATGAAAAACAGCTGCTCTGAAAGGGATCATGGTACATGGTCCTAGATAGAGTGGGGAGTAATGTGTAAGAAAACTGAAAGTCATACTACTACTACCAATAGTAATAATAATAATGATAAAAGATGAGGTTTATTGGTTAGATAGACTAGTGAGATCCCCACTACTATGGTCCTTCATCACCCTTCAGGTCTGGAACTGAATTTAACCCCCTGAAAAATAACAGGTTTATAAAGTGAACTTTATGAGAAAAGATTGCAGCCCTCAGTATGGATTACAACTCAATGTCAAGAAGACACACATCCTCACAACTTGATCAATAGGTACCATGATAAATGGAGAAGTTTGTTGTTTTTTTTACTTGGTGTTATTTGTTGAAGTTGGCACGGATTTTTTGTCTTGATGAGGTCTATAATCAATGCTGTTGGAAGCTGCAATCATGAGATCAAATGATGCATTCCATATGGATACATTTGGTGCACAATACGTCTGTAGAGTGCTAAAAAGCAAGGATGTTACTTTGAGGACTAAGGTGCACCTTACCCAAGCCATAGTAATTTAAATTGCCTCATAAGTATGTGAAAGTCAGACATTGAATAAGGAAGGCTGAAGAAGAATTGATATGTCTGAATTGTGGTGCTGGTGAAGAATATTGAAAGTAACATGGACTGCCAAGGGAACAAACAGATCTGTCTTAGAAGAAGTATGGTCAGAGGGCTCCTTAAAGGCAAGGATGGTGAGACTTCCTCTCACATACTTTGGTCATGTTCTTAAGAGAGACTAGTCCCTGGAGAAGGACATCATGCCAGGTGAAGTAGAGGGACAGTGAAAGAGAGGAAGCCCCTTAAGGAGATGGATTGACAGTGACTGAAACAAGGGGCTCAAGCTTGGGAACAATTAGGAGAATTATTCAGGGCTAGGTAGTGTTTCTGTCTGTTTGGCATAGGGTCAATGTGGGTTGCAACTGGCTCAATGGCACCTGATAAGAACAACTACACCAAAATGAATCATAGCACTGAGGAGCACACATTCCTCAGAACCATCAACCATTCAAAAGCAAATAGGCAGTATTTGCCCAAGACCAAATTCAAAAGGCAGGCAAGGTTAGGGGAGAAGGGTGAATGAAAACAGGAAGCAGAGTTTCAATGGCATGAGTGATATTACATTGCAGGAGATTGTCATCAATGTCACATAACAAAACGTGTATAAATTGTTACGTGCAAAGCTGATTTTCTCTGTAAACCTTAACCCACCTTACAATAAAAACTTTCTTTTTTTAAAACAAAGACACCATCGTTCATATTATAGACACAGCCAAAGAAAGATCTCCTGGACAATCCTAAAAGGATCTCCCAAATGATTTGGGTAGTTAGCCCTCCCCAGGGAGTTCTACCCATTGAAACGCCGGGCGGTTATGGCTGCAATTATATTTCAGGCCAGAAGAGGCAGCAGAGGCTTGGTTGTTCAAATGCTACAAAACTACCAGACAATGGGCAAACAGTTTCTTTCCACGGACGACTAGCGGCTCTGTCATATCCATGTCTGGTGTTCAACACTTGGCGACAGAATCCAGCCCGCTGGGTTTGGGTGGGGTCTGTTTCTCACCCATGCTTGGCTTGGGATTGTTCTATGGCATCCACAAAGTGGAGTCCTTTCCTTTCTGATGTCCCGAGAAAGCTGTTTTCTCCTTTTTCTCTCTCTGGCCCTCTTCCCAAGAACCCTGGGGTTCACTCTGCTTTCCTCTGGTTGATGTTTCTCAGGCAGTTACTTGACCTCGGTTCATCTACTGCAGGTGACCATTAGCAAGTAACTGTACCGTCCTTGGATGGTATTGTTCATGAGCTAGGCTGCGAACTACGGGTTAAAGGTTTGAGTTCACCCAGAGGTGCCTTCCAAGAAGGGCCTGGTGCTATGCCTCTGGAAAAAAACCCACCCCAGCCATGGAAAATTCTAGGGACCGGACTTCTCTAACACACTTGGGCTCTCCATGAGTCCGAGTTGACTCAATGGCAATTGGTTGCTGGTATTCCTGTAAGTAGAAGACAACAATCTTTAAGCAGTCCCTCTTGGATTCATGGGAGGAGGATGGCTTCCTCTGAGAGAACTTCTCAGGGCTCCAAGGGCTCAATGATCTTACAAAAAATGAGAGAAATGATGAGCCTGATGACAGATGATATTGCTATGCAGGCCTCGTTTCAGGATGCTCAAGTTTCCAGGTCTTTCCCTGACTCACAGTGTAGCCCTGTGAGGTTCCAAATAGAAGGGCACCCTTGCTCCCAGGACCTGGAGCCTTGTAGCTGAGCAGAGCAGTCATGATGAGAAAGAGGACCCAAGGGGGAAGTCAGGGGGCTGCTTCACTTGTCTCAGTGTCAAGCAAACAAATGTTTTGGCAGGAAATTTCTCTTCAAGAGTGTTCTGATTTCTTGAAGGAAATATTTTTCTGAACCATTTCCTCAGGGGAAAACCACTCAACTACCTCGGGAAGGAAGATTTTTCTCCTTCCAAGCTTACCAGGCTGTGCTAACTCACAGAGGAGGTGTGACTAGCAGGCAATGAAACTGATTTCCAGACTCCTATGAAAATCAGCAAGTGCTCGGCTGCTAAGTGAAAGGTCGGCAGTTGGAAAACCCCAGCTGCTCTGCAGGAGAAAGTGGTGGCTGACTGTGTCTGACAAGATGACAGCTTTGGAAACCCAATGGGGCAGTTCTCCTCTGTGTTCTACAGTTGCTTTGAGTTGGAGTGGACTTGACAGTGATAGATCTGATCTTTTTCCCCATGAAAATCAACTTTCACGAATACATGTGCATTCATGGATGTCTGTGTCTGCTTTGGCATGCATGTGCACATATGTGCCTATTTGCACGTGGATGAATACGTCTGTGAATGTGGGCGTCTCTATTTACTTTGCCATGTGTGTGCACATGTCTGCCTTTGTCAGTATGCATGCGGGCTCAGGCAGCATAAAGAGATCACAGAGAAACTTGGAGAGAAAGAGAAAAGTAACCTATTTTCTCATGGGTCTCCCATACCTGACGGTCTACTGGCATCCACCGCCACGAAGACCAGAGGTCACTTCATGCCATGTGTCCAGCTGCACATTGCTGGTTGAGGTCAGTCACCAGGGAGGCAAGTGAGACTGGCCTCGCCAACCTACCACCCACCTGCAGGAGTGATTCCCACCATCTGTCCTGGAGCCCCTCCCACCTTACTCAGCCTCCCTAGACCTTGAGTGAAAGGCGTTTCCAACGTTTTTACATAAAGATTTCTGAGATTGACTGAAGAAATGATTTCATTTGACAAAACAAGAAGCTTTGAATTTAAAGATTTGAGGCAAGTGCCCTTCAGAGAGGGGGACACAGGACGGGGCCATGCTCCCTTCCGGTATGCACAGGGGTTGCTATGAGTTGGAACCAACTTGATGAGCACCTGCCAGCAACAACAACAACCAGAAGTTGTCCAAACTTCTGTGGCCTCAACTCGGAAATGAGAATATTATTATTGCCTCCTAGAAAGAACTCAAGGTATGTACAATTGGTTAATAGGCGTTTGGAAAGTGAGTACATTAAGTGGACTGATGACATTGATAAGGCAATAAGAAACTGAGAAGGCTTCACTAACAGGTGCTTTCACATCTGTAACCAGTAGATTCCTTCCTTCTTCATCTCTTGCCATCTTAATCAGCTCCCACACTTTCCAGGCAGCTTGAGGGATTAAATGTTCAGTCTGATCCTATTATAAGCCTCAGCCTCAGAATCAGAGGCTTTACCTGAGGTTTGAGGAGCTATACTGGGAATGAGGGAGAGTAACCTGTCTTTTCTATTGCTCTCCTATCGCTCCCTCTTCCCTAGCCCTTCCCTGTCTCTGGGCCTGCCTTTCCTCCCTAGAGCATTGGCTTCCGGGAGAAGGGGATGGAAACAATGAGCACAATGAGCACATTCCTGACCAGGCCTCTTACCATGCTATGTTCCAACCCTCTCTTGGAAGGGCCTCCACCAAGTCCTCTTATGTCATCTCACAATAACTTGTTAGATACCATTGAGTGAGCTCCTGACTCATAGCAAAAGTACACACAAGAGATTGAAGCACCACCTGGTCCTGCACCGTCCTCACAATGGTCCTTGTGTGTGAGCCCATGGTTGCAGCAGTGTGGAGGAGATCCTGTCCAAGAAGGCTGCCAGTGGGTGGGAGGGGCTGCAGCTTTCAGAGACTTTGGAGGATGCCAAGGTGGATAGTTCACGGCGTATCATATGAGGTCAGCCAGCGGGCCTTGGGGGCCCTTCCCATTATCCATAGATATATGAAATAAATGGAGGCCCTCAGCAAGATGGGCTGCAGACACCTCCAGGACTCACTTGATCCTTGGCAAGCTCCCTTAGCCTTAGGACACCACCTGCTGGAACTGTGGCTTTGCTGCCTCTCCTGGCTCTCAACTTCCCTCCTAGAGGACTCCAGCCACCCTTCTCCTTCCAGATCCTTCCAGCAGGAGGCAGATATTGGTCTCTATGCTTTTGCATGTGGCCAGTTTTCTAGGGACAGATCAGCCTCTCCCAAGAATTTGGGTTCACCAGAGTGAGCGTGCCCACAAGTCTGCAGAGCGTACGGCCAGGCCTCTGAAGAGAGAACTGCTGGAAGATTTGCCCCTTTTCAAAAGCGCTAATTCCACAGTTGAGAGCTCGTCTCCTGGGGACTCAGCTTGAGTCTCAAGGAGCACATCCCCTTTGACACTGCTGGCAACTCGAGGTGCTGTGGGTCATTTTCTTGCCTTTGAGGAGTGCAAGGGAAATGCTACAATATGTCCCTTCACATGAACCACCAATCCTTATCTGGAGAACTCTCTGAGATGACAGGGATGAGAGGGAGATGTTCCTGGGGCACGCTTTCACCTGCACATCTCTCAGGTGAGTCAAACATTTGACCCCCAAAAGTTGAGTATGATGGTGAGAGTTCAGGCTGGGAGATCGAGTGTCTGGGTTCAAATCAAGAGACTGCACATCTCAACTCCCATGGTTCTCCTGCATAAAACCCAAGCCAAGCAGTTTATCACTTCCCGGCTGAGTATCCTACTGAGGCCAGCTAAACTCATTCTTTGCTGATGACAACGTTGCTTGTACCAAATGGCTTTGCCATGTAGCCCTTAGCAATGGCCAGAAGGGCTGCTCATCAAACCGCAGAGCAGGGCTTCTGGCGCACACGTTAAGAAGGGGGCTATTCACAACAAGGTCAGTAGTTCAGAACCCACTAGCTGTTTCTCTGGAGAAAAACTGTGGCTGTGTGCTTCCATAAAGATGCCCAGCCATGGAACCCCCCTGGAGAGGGCCATGATGAGCTGGAGTGAGCTCTACAGGAGTGGGATTTTTTACTGTGGATGTAATCCCACCTGGGCAGAGATTTTCTTTTTGACTTAAAGAGGCTGTACCTTACACCAATGACTTGGCTGATACAAAAGGATTCAATTCAACACTGAAGCAAACCAACTCCAAAGGAAGAAGGCAGCTGCCATGCAGAGAGCTCCAAGGACCACCAACCATGGAGGTTATTGAAGCCAAAACAAGAATACCGCCCACAAGCCCTCAGCCCCCAGGGATGGACAAAGAGAGCATGCCCATCAAGCTGGTGCACTGGCATGATGCTGTCAGCCTCCGGTGCTGTGAGAACATTGACTTTGGTGTGTTAAAGGCACCCACTTGCGGTATGTTTGTGATGTCAGCGTGTGGAAACTATGGCAAGCCCCCCCTCCCTGCCTCACAGCAGCCAAGCCTCGGCATTAAAACCCTCTGCCATCTGTGGCGCTTGCCAGCTGTGAGAGGGCAGGAAATGCCCTTGGCTTTTCTGCTCCTTGTTGCGACCTCCCTCTGAGGCAGGGAGCAGAGGATTTGAGGTTGGAATCTGTTTTGTTTCATCACTACCCTTTGTCATCTCTCTGAACACTGTCATGTGCTCCTCACCAGTGCTTCGCCCTCTCTATCACCAAGCCATTTGCTTTTTAAAACATGCGCACACACACACACACACACACAAACACACACACACACACACACACACACCTAATGTTCACATTTTGAGGCACATTTGTCTTTAATTCACTAATAATAACAATAATTATTCAAAGCCACTTTACCATCTGAAAAGAAATCTCTATGCATACACTTAGATCATGGATGCCAACTGCCTTCTTAACAACATTTCCCAATGAAATATTCAGCAGCGATTATATTAAGCCTGAAGCTGTTCATCCAGTTTGTGTTAATCAAAACAAAAACAAGAGACGAAGGGATCCAAAAGGACATGTAAGATCATAGACTGAAAGTAGCCCCATCGAGCACCAAAGGCTTGTCCAGAAGGGCAGAGCCACAGGTAAAAGCTATGTCTCTCTGGAGTTACTGGCATTTAACTAGATGCAAAATGTCAGCGCAGGAAATGGTTTGCCCAATGCAAATACTAACAAGGGAGGCATGTGTTCCTGTGTAAATGGAGCTTCAGCCAATCCGGGCCTTCAGGATCCAGCTCCCATCGCAGCATCCACGGGAAGCACCAGGGGAATGTTCCGTTTGCTTATTTTCCCTCTCTTTGCTAAGAAGAAAAAGAGCCTTTGTGGCCTAGTGGCTACAAGTTGGGCTGCTAATTGCTATATCAGCAGTTTGAAACTACCAGCTGCTTTGTGGGAGAAAGATAAGGCATTCTGCTCCCATAAAGAGTTCGAGTCTCAGACACTCACAGGGGCAGTTCTACGCTGCCCTATAAGTTGGCTGTGAGTCAGCATGGATTCGATGGCAGTGAGTTTTCTAAGAGTAAGAAGTATCTAGGGGTGTAAACAGTTAATGAGCTCTGCTATTCCCAACCCACTTAGAGGAGCTGTGAAAGAGAAGCCTGGCAATCTTCTTCAGAATCCTCGGCCATTGAAAAATTTATAGAATGTATTGACCTAGGTTGTTAAATAGATCCAGGTATATGGTGGAGCATACAGGGACCAATGTCATAAAACGGGGTGGGGGTGGAAAAAATCTCTGAGACAGATGCAAAAACTGTGAGGGAATGAGTTGTTGAGCCTGGGGGATCAGGACCATCGTCTCTGGGATTTTCAAAGTTCCTGAGCAATCAGGAAAGGGGCAACAGTTGGTCTCTCCCCATCCAGAGGACAGCAGAAGAGGAGAACTGATTGGGCACAATGAATCAATGACTAGTGACTTAAGCAACGATCACCCTCCACCACTGGAGACCAGAAGAACTAGATGGTGCCTAGCTCTCACTATCGACTGCTATGAAAGAGATCACATTAGAAGGGCTTGATTAGAGTAGAAGGGAAATGTGGGGCAAAACTCAAAATCATGATTGTCGCGCGCCAGGTCTCGTCAGCAAGAAAAGACGCACCACAACAGGATTCTTCCACAAGCATTTAATTTTTCATAATGCGGTAAAAGACCCCGAAACCCCAAACTACTGCTGCTTATATATGCTCTATGGGGACGTGCTGTGCCCTGATTGGTGCATTTGCCAAAACCTCATGCATTGATTGGTGAGTTCGCCAGAACCTTCGTTTGCATACTCCAGGGTGGAGTTATGACTACGTCATCTCAGCATCGCGCATGCGCTAAGTGGTTGTTTATCACTTAGTTGGACCACCGCCCTGACTGCCCGGCGCCATCTAGTAATGGCGGCGAGAGCTGCGGCTACCCACATCACGAGAGCTGTGGCTTCCCACATCTCGCGAGAGCTATGGCTTCCCACATCTCCTCCTTTCTTTTTTATTTTAAGCCTAATCCATCGATCAATTCCAGAGCCTCCAGCAGCTCCAAAAGATCAAGATGGATATAAAGTGCATCGATCCATCCCGGAGCCTCCAGCAGCCCCAGGAAATCAAGATGGATATAAAAACCCGAATCTGGTCACCCTAATGTGTGCAATGAGCAAAGATCCACATGGTGCAAGGGCTGACCAAGATCCAATTTCTGTCACTCTTCCCAGTGCAATGGGACAATTCCCTTGGGGTGCAGGAGCTGACAACTTATGGGGGTTAGTTTTCTCTTAACAAAGAAAGCCAAAGATCATGGGAACCACCGCGCTCAATCGCTAAGAGCGCCTGCGTGATGATGACTTTGTCACGTTTTTGCTGGGCTTTAAGCTTGCAGAGCAACCATAGCAACAACACTCCTCCACAGCACATTATTGCAGCAAATGTAAACACCCCCACCCACTTTTTAAAGTAGGAAAAGGCAGTAGAAAGCCAAGAAGTAAAATCTCCAACAGTTATGGGTTTCATTCTTGTGCCATTAAGAGTCGTAATCTGCATCCGGAGTTGTTCTTGAAGTTCTTCCAGCTCAGCTGTCCATTGTCCTGTAAGATACTGGGATATATTCTTGCTGCTAAAAGAAGACTCATTCAAGAATTTTAAAGGTGTTATGCACAAATTAGGTGTTGAAGAAACTCAACTTAATTGCACCATGCTCGTACGAGTATCCACTTGGTGTTGTAATAAATCAACTCTCTGGTTCACTAACAGTAAACCAGACATTAATCGAGCATCCAACATATGGACTGTAGATAAAGCTTCTGATGTAGATTGCGTAATATTGCTAATGACATTTGCTGTCATTACTTGATTAGACATAGCCAATCCTGCTGTAACCGCTGCTGCAGCTGAGATAGTAATAGCTGTAATAATTGCTGCGGTAATGCCAAAATCTCTTTTATATCTATAAAGTGTAGCAATAGGAAAAGTATTGGGATCTGCTTCAACCGGTACAGGTATCATAGTGGGAATCTTTACTATCAAGGCAAATGGCTCAGAGCCATTCCAACATTCAGCAAGCCAACACTGACTGCTAAAGCTATTACATGAAGCTTCCCAAAATGTATCATTTGCATGACTAAAGTTGAATGTTAACAGAAAGAAAAATGGGGGCTGGACACAAACAGGTGATGGCTGAAATTGCACTCTTGATATATTAACCATAGTATTTACTTTCAGCCTCTTTGTAGTGGTATTGTATACACCAGTGACGTTGTATAAAGTATCATTAATTCCAAACATTTTTGCAAAAGGAGTTACTATCGTAGATGCTCCACGTTGATTATATACCATCCATTCATACCATGGCCAGGTATTATCAGGACCAGTGGTATTAGTATTACTATTCCATTTTGCTTTACCTAAAGTCGGAGTCATATCAAAACCTGGTATAATAGGGTTGCTCCGATAATTTGGAGACTGACATTGAGTAAAAGTAGGCGGAAAACTTTTTTCAGGTGAGCAACTAGGTAATATGACACGTCTGGTCACATTAGGTGGCACTACTGATCCATTAATGGGCCCAGGGGGCCTGGATCCTTCACGAATCACCATAAGTGTTGTTGTATTTACACGTTTTCCTTTCTCAGAGGTGCCACTTCCACCTGTAGCACCTTGTGCAACTTTCATAAGGGTGGATATAATATTATTAAATGTAGAGTCTCCAGAAGGATCCACCCAATTGACTAAAGATCCATTTCTTACATATATACAAGGTGCACTAGTATTGATGGTGGTAAAACACAAACTATATGCCAATGTAAAATTGCTTGCATTATATACTTTAGGAGGCTCCCCTCTAGGCGTAATACATGGTATTCCCAAATCACATTGCGTTGATAAGAATAAGGGTAATATTGACGCATTCGAGTGTATGGGAATAGGTACAGGCCAAGTTTTAGCTATGGCCCATAAAAAAACTCCTTTAACTATTGGGGTCCATATTACCATCAGTATCAGCAACATTATTAGGTTGATCATCGTCTTCTTCATTCTTCCTGCTCGCACGATCTTCATCCTCCTTAATTAATCACACCAGTCTCTCTGGCACCCAGATGGGGTTTTCTTCTTTCTGTGGAAAAACACAAATTGCTCCCCTGGACCTGATTAATATGGGGTCCGGGCCATACCATTTGTTGTCTAGGACATTTTTCCATCGGGCCATTTCCTTTGGTGGCTTTGGCCATTGTCCATGTCTGTCTGCAGCTGATTGGCCTTTCTCATCCAGATTTAAAAAAATTTCAGTTTCTCCCTATTGAGTAAGATGCTGGCAGTTGGTTTTTCATATATGTCCCTGATTTCATTGAGAATTTCCCTTCGATTCCTATTTTTTAGTATTTGTATCTAGAATGGCTGTTAGATATTATCAAATACCTTTTCTGAATCAATTGAAATGCTCATGTGGTTGTTTTTCTTTTTTATATGGTAGATCACATTCATTATTTTTCTCATTTCAAACCATCTTTGCATCCCTGGAACCAATCTCACCTGCTGTGGTTCTTTTGCTTAGCTTTTTGATAGATTGTTGGATTCTGTTGGCCAGGATTTTGAGATTTTGCCCCTATATTCATAAGGGATATTGGTTTACAGTTTTGTTTTGTTTGAAATATTTATTTCTGTTGACAAATAAATGAAATTTTGTCTTAAAGCATGGTGCAGCATGGGTAACAATGTTCACTCACGGTACTCACATGTGGGTGTATCTGCATGTGGGCGGACCCACCTAGAGACAGATAGAGGAGCGGTGTCTTGGTTCCTAAGAACATTGGTAACACAGAAAAATATGAGAAAAAAGACAAAAAGGATGGTAATAGAAATAAATTAATAAAAAATATCTATTAAAGGCAACAAAAGAGAGACAATGGGAAGAAAACATAAAATTTAAATTTACAAGACATATTTTTGTTTTAAATTCTATACCATTGGCTCAATTAATTACACTATCAATAAAATTGCCTTATGCCCAAGGGGATGATTGATAATGTTCTCTAACAGAAAATAACAATTATATCTCTGAGGTGAACCAGAGCCAGATGAACCATAAATATGTGAATGGATTTTGCGCTTGCACTTAATTCTAGCCTCAATCTAAGTACAATTAGTTCTTATGAAATGGCCCTATTTGATGTTCGTCCTCATGAAGAAATCACTCAAGACATGAATGCTATAGGAAAGTGTAATGAAGAAACTAGATGGTGCCCACCTATCAGAAAAAAATAGCCTCTGGGGTCTTAAAAGCTGGTCTTAAACAGCCATCTAAGTGAGGGATCAACTAAGTCCATGTGGAAGAAGCACACCAGCCTGTAAGGTCCTAGGATTTTAACTCATGAAATTCAAATCTGAAGGAGGGAATGATATCAGCTTCAATTATGAACACCTGGTTTTAAGGTTGTGGATAACATTTGCAAGCTCTGGGGAATCCTCTCTGACCAGAGCCATGGGATGTGAACAGCCCTGTTATCAGACAGATAGCATTGTAAAATTGGTTATTGCAGATGTATTTAAGTTAAAATTTATACATCTCCCTTTTGACTCATTTTAAATATATTCCAGTTCTTTTAACCTCTGCTTTCTTTTCTAGAGCTTTTTTTAATCTGTTTTCTTTGTTATTGTTGTTAGGCTTTTAAAAATACATTTTTCTGTATATGAAATCCAGGATAACTAAATCTATATAGACAATGGTTTTGGGGGCTATGGCAGGGGAGGTTGGGGGAAATAACATGAATATAATAAAGAAAAAATGTTCTAAAATTGATTGTGGTGATAATGATTATTACAATTTATCTTAATATAGTTGAGCTATTGTATGGCATGTGAGTCATATGCCAATAAAAGTGTTTTTGTAAATGAATTAAAACAATTTTTCCAAGCTGTTCTCAGCCTGCTAATTGTTTCTGTCTTGGAAATTTCAACGACAATATGTTCCAGTGTTTTCTTTTGGGATCTGTGGTGTTTTGGGTTCTCTCTGCTTCCTGGAGAATTATTTTCTCCTCCTCTGTTCTGTTAAGGAAGTATTATTCCGGAATTTCTTATATGGATAGAATCCCACTTCATTCTTATGTTTTCTTCAGATTCTTTTGTTCTTTTAGCTGATTGTATCACTCATAAATTGGAGTTAAGAGATATGCCTTCAAACTCACCAATTCAGCTTTCCATTTCTTCAATTCTCTTACTCTGTTCTTCTAAATTGTTGCCTAATTCTCTTATCTTAATATTTTCTGCATTTCTTTTTAGAGGTTTTTGTTGAAGATATCTAGCTTTTCTATTCTGACCATTGTTCTCGCAAACTCTTTGTTGAAAGTACATGACAACATTTTTCTGAATTCAATTTATGATAGTTTCAGAGCCTGTTCTTTTTAAGAAAATTCCTTGAGATCTGAGTGTTGTTCATTTGTTAATCCTTCTTCTGATGAATCAGGAGTGACTGCTGCCACTGCAGCATCGTGGCCGGGTATTACGGTTGGGAGGGCTGCTAGATTTTGTGGGAGTCGATGACTTTGTTGAGTAGTGCCAGAAATGAATAATAGAAGAGGGACGGGGGAGGGAAAAAAGGCTTTGGGCAGTAAAAGGCTGTACTAAGAAAAGTTGGGAGGGGGAGGAACACTGTACTTGAGTGTATTCTTCCCTAAGGCCTAGAGCTTCTTAACATAGTCCGTCAAAGCACAGGCAATCTTCAGGAAAACCATCATGGTGCCAAGTTTGTCCTTGGGATAGCCTAGGCTGGTCCTTTGGGACCTATGCTCCGGGAACTGTGCAGGCCAGCTTGCTTGGAGAGCTGGAAGCCACATGGGACCTGTGTGCTTATTACACGTGAAGCTTTGGACCCTGCTCACAATGATAGTCTTTGAGGAGTGGAGCTGGGTTGCTGTAGCCAGCAGTGCAGAATGGAGCTACAGATGGGTAGCAGGAGACCACTGGGCGCCTCTTCAGTGGACCTGCTCTTTCCTTCCCTTCTCTGCTTGCTCCCACAGTCTCTGATATGTGGAAGCCTCCTTTTACTTCACTTTCAAGCCATTGTCTGAGATCACAGGCCACCTGTCTTTTCTTAGGGCCTAGTCTATCCTGGTTGTTACATAAGGATCTACCTGTGTGTATGTGTTCAGTTGGACATGTTCTAGTCCCCTTTCTTTAATGTTTTTTAAAGTTTCTATAGAACTGGTGTCAGCACTTCTGAATTTTTTATGAAATATCCCAGTGAAGCCATCTTGCCATTGACTTTTCTTTTTATATATATTTTTGGTCTTTTTTGAAGGGGTGGAGCAGGGGGTTAATCACATTCTGAATTGCTTATTTCATAATTACTCTGCTTAAACCTATTTCTATTCATATTAGTTTAGGTATGTCGTATATTTTCAGGAATTTGTCCCATTCATCAGCACTTTCAAATCTGTTGCAGTTCTTTTTCATAGTGTTATGATTCTTTATTCAATGAATATGTTGTGTTGTCTCCAGATTCTTTTCTTTTGATTATTTGCCCTTCCCCCCCCCCCCCCCAGTATATCCAGTAGTTTGTTTCAGTGATTCTTTTCAAAGAACCAACTTCTGGTTTGATTGATTTTTTTCTGTTGTTTAACTGTATTCTATTTCATTTCTTTCTCACTGGTATTTATTATTCATTTCAGCTAGTATCTTTGGCCTCTTGCTCTTCCTTTCCTTTTTGTTCAAGTTTTCATTTAAACAATTGATTTTCATCCATCTTTTTAAATATGGGCATGTATTGCTATGAATTTCCCTCTGAGAATGGTTTGTGCTGTGTCCCAAAGGATTTGGTATGTTGTGCTTTCCTTTATATTTGATACCAAGTATATTTTTATTTCACTTTTAATTTCTTACATAGAGAAATTGTTTTCTAGTCGTACAATATTTAATTTTGGTATAATAATAATTATTCATTTTTATTCTTCCTGTGATTGATTTCTTACTTCATACCATTATGGTCAGAAAGTATGCTTTGTATGATTTTAATGTTTTAAAACTTGAGATTTGTGGCCTAATCTGTAGTTGGTTCTGGAAAAATTATCCTGTGAAAATGTCTGCTGATGATGGATGGAGTGTTCTAAGTTAAATTGGCTTATGATTTTCTTTATGTTCTTAATGTCCTTATTGATTCACTTTTTAAATGTTCTGTCGAGAACTGAAATTGAAGGTTTCAAAACTACAAATATTAATAGCGGCACTGTAATTTTTTTCTTTGATATTAGTGTTTGTGTCATGTTTATGGACAGGTTAGGTGAATATATGCTAATAATTGTTGTATCTTCTTGAAGTATTAGCCCTTTTATTATGTAATAGCCTTTATCAGTATGACCACACTCCTTTTTTTGAGTGCTGGTTGCACGGAACATTTTTTCCATCCTTTATTTTCAGTCAGTTTGTGTCCTAATGTGAATGTGTGTTTTGTGTAGGTAACAAAAGATGAATCATGTTTTTTATCCAGTCTATCACTCTGCCTTTTGTGTAAATATTTTGGCTATTTACATTTTCTTCATTCTTTTAGCTAATTGGGTTTTGAGTTTCTTTTATCTGGTTTCTCTTTTTATCAATTTTCCTGTTATTTTTTGTATTTAGCATCTTTTGTTATGAGCTTTAATTCCTCTTTACATATTCTCTTAGTGGTTACTACAAATATTATACTATACAACATGCAATTACAGTAACATTTAGCATGCAATCAACAATGAATGTGAAATATTAAGTATTCCTGGTTTACTGTTCCCTCTCCTTTTTCTGTTGGTGAACCTCCAGTGACAGTAATGTACACCCTACATCCAGTAGTCGTAATATGTACTTATTTTCTGAGATCTCTGTCTGACTCCTTCCTCCCCCTTTGTGTACATTTGAGTGTTTGTTTAATGTTCTTTCCTTTCCATTTAGAAAACTTCCTTAAGTACATGTAGGGCTGGTCTGGTATTGCCAAATTCCCAAGGCTTCTGGTTATTTGGGACTCTTCTTCCCTGTTTCAAAGAAATGCCTTGACTTAGTGCTTTTCTGTTGTTTCCTTTTTAATTAAAGTAGGGCGATGCCATCTATCGGTTGGCGTGTGTCACATATTGGTTTAAGGAGCCCTGGTGGTGCAGATTGGTGTGATACTGCTAACCACAAGTCAGCAATTCACATCCATCTTTCTCTGTAGGGGAAAGATCAAGCTATTGCTCCCATAAACATGTACGCTCTCAGAACTCTAGGGTAAAAAAAGAAACCAAGAAACCATGGGGAGCAGTTTTACTCTTCCCATAGGGACACGAACAGTCAGAATCAACTTGAAGGCAGTGGGTTTTTACCTGTTGTTATGGAATTAAAGAATTTCCGATTTATTACCAAAGGTTTATAATTCATTAATGTGCTTAGATTTCTGGTGTTCAAATTGTGCCAGACAGGTCAACCTATCTGCTAAGTTTTTGCACTGCACCATCATTGTTTTGGTTGTTTTATTACGTGGTTCCTGAGATACTCCAGATTTACCTTGTGCATTGCTGCCATTTACCCCAGAATCTGCCATTTCTCCAATGACTGCCGGTTCATTTGACAAGAGAATGATTCTTGAGGTCGATTAGGTTACCAGATGGGCTCATTGCTACAGGGATATCCTTGCTTGTTGGCTGAACTCAGTGTCTTACACTCATTCTACAGAAGGAGAAATAGCATGACCTTTCCCCCTGCGTAGCGCCCATTCTTTTCCAAATTTTAGCGTAAAGTTTCACTGTAATTTACAATGCATATTGCAAAGCACAACAACCATGCTTCTTCCCTTTGTCGCTGAATTTTCCTCCAATTTAGCTAACATTTTAACTTTCTTTCTCTTTCTCTCAGCTGGTAATCTTTGTTTTCTCGATGAGGCTGCCCTTGGCAAATATAAGATTTTAGTCAGATCGCTTTCAGTGGCAGTTTTTACTGCTATTGTGGACACTACAATGGATTTATCAAATGTTCTTTCTCTTTAAGCATCATTTCAGCTTTTTCTTTTTTTTTCCAACTGTCCATCTTGATTTTCCTGGTGAGGCTGCCTTTGATAAAAGGAAATATAAGATGGTAACCCGCTATCTTTGGTTTGATACTTTTTTCTGCTGTGTATTTTGCTGGACACCATAATGGCTTTCTGTGGCCTCTGTAAGAAACCCAGAGTCCTTTGTTCTTAATGCTGTGATAGACCTTAGTGGACTTGCTACTTCACAAGACTTTCCCCAGATTCCTTATCACCTTCAACATCCACAGCCACCCACTTAAGCAAGTGATAACTTAAAAACAGTAGTCTGACTTCCATCCTTCCAGAGAGCCACCAAGTAGACGTGCTAAGGCCCTGCTGCTCCAGCTCAGGCTCCACACATCTCTACCAGTTGTAATGGACTATGCTCCTAGGTTTTGTGTTACTAAATCTCAAGAGAGAGAGACTTCGACTCATTGTATATCAGGCATCAGCTTTCTCACACTGCTGAGTGGTGTGGATGTGTCTAAAGGAGTCCTAGTGGTACTTAGTGGCTATGTTTGGGTGCTGTTAAAATCTAGGTCAGTCGTTCAAACCCATCAGCCAGTCTGTGGGAGCGAGATGAAGCCGTCTGTTCCTGTAAAGATTTTCCACCTCAAAAACCGAAAGAAGTAGTTCTCTGCCCTATATGGTCGTTGTGAGTCAGAATCAACTTGTTATCAGCAGTGGACATTTTCAGAATACCTATTTGGAATATAAGAAGAACCACACAAGAAGCAGGCCACCAGATAAATATGACTGTGGATGTTGCTTCCAAGATCCGTGCTGCCCAGTGGAAAGGGAAATGAGCTGCAAGTGCACACAGTTGACGCATCCCACTGCCGACTGCGAGGCTGGCAGTTTGAGTCCACCCACATTGAAAGGGATATTGAAAGAAAGACCTGGTGATCTACTTCTGAAAAATCACCATCGAAAACCCTGTGAAGCACAGTTCTACCCTGACACCCATGGGATTGGCAGTACTACTCAACCGGGTGCCTAACAAGACACCATTCTTTGTGGGATTTTTCCTATTTTAATTACCATCCATTGCTTTTTATTTTTTTAATCATTTTACTGAGGGCTCGTACAACATTTATCACAATCCATACGTACATCCATTGTGTCAAGCACATTTGTACATTTCTTGCCATCATCATTCTCAAAATATTTCTTTCTGCTTGAGCCCTTGGTATCAGCTCCTCATTTTTCCCCTCCCTCCTAACCCTTCTCCCTCATGAATCCTTGATAAATTTATAAATTATTATTATTTTGCCATGTCTTACACTGTCCAGCATCTTCCTTCACGCACATTTCTGTTGTCTGTCCCCCAGGGGGTGGTTATATGTAGATCCTTGTGATCAGTTCCTGCTTTCTACCTCTCCGTCCCTCCACCCTCCCTGTTTCGCCACTCTCACCACTGGTCCTGAGAGGGTCATCTGTACTGGATTGCCTCTGTTTCCAGTTCCTGTGTGTACCAGTATACATCCTTTGGTCTAGCTGGATTTGTAAGGTAGAATTGGGATGATGATAGTGGGGAGGAGGAAGCATTGAAACTAGAGTAAAGTTGTATGTTTCATCATTGCTACACAGCACCTTGACTTGCTCATCTCCTCCCTGCGACCCTTCTGTGAGGGGATCTCCACTTGCCTACAGATGGGCTTTGGATCCCCACTCTGCACTGCCCCTCATTCACAGTGATAATAATATTTTTGTTCTTTGATGCCTGATACCTGAACCCATCAACATCTCATGATCACACAGGGTAGTGTGCTTCTTCCATGTGGGATTTATTGCTTCTCAGCTAAATGGCCTCTTTATTTTTAAGCCATTAAGACCCTAGGTGCTATATCTTTTGATAGCCAGGCACTACCAGCTTTCTTCACCACATTTGCTTACGCACCTGTGTTGTCTTCAGCGATCGTGTTGGGAAGGTGAGCCTTATGGAATGCCAGTTTAATAGAACAAGTGTTCTTGCATTGAGGGAGTACTTGAGTAGAGGCCCAATGTCCATCTGCTACGTTAATACTATAAATATATGCACATAGATCGATTATTTCCCCATTGTCATATATAAATATGTTTGCATATGTACATGCCTGTATTTAGACCTCTATAAATGTCCTTTGCCTTCTAGTTCTTTCCTCTATTTCCTTTTACTTTTATCTTGTCCCACTATCATGCTCAGCCTTCATTTGGGTTTCAGTAATTCCTCTCAGTTACATTACCCTTGAACAAGCCCTACCAGGCCTTTTACACCCTCCTCATCACTGATTTTGGATCACTTGTTATTCCATTGTCCCTGGGATTTATTAACACCACTTCCTTTCCCCCACCTCTCCCTCTACTATGTCCCCTGGAACCTTTGGTCCTGTTGTTTTCTCCTCCAGATTGTTTATCCAGACTCTTTTATCTAGACAGACCTGCAGAGATAATACTATGCACAAACCAAGACAGAGCAAAACAAAGCAACAAAAAAGAAAATAGTTCAAGGTCTATTGACATTTAGGAGTGTTTTCTGGTGGAGTCTGATGGAGTGCCACACCATGGCCCCAAAGTCTATTTTTGGTATTCCCTCGAGACGTCCTTGCTCTGCTCCCCTTGCTGTTCTGTTGCACGCCTTTAGTGTTTTGCCTCGGTGTGGTGGGGTCTGATCAGGCATAATTCCCTCACTGTGTATCCAGTGTTGTCCCCTATAGGGCTATGGGCCAGTGAGGGATGTCATGTCTCATAGTGGGGTTGACCATATGGCCCTCTCTAGCTATTGGCTGCTCTGAGCAGGGATATCATCTTCAAGTCTTGGTGGGCCAGGATGTGCTCCACTCTCTCTTCCTCCCCCCTCATTTGCTCCTGTGTGCTCTGATCAGACATGTCCCTCTCCCTGAGCTGTAGCTTCAGTGCTGCCCCTAAGGTAAATTCTTCAGGGGGCAGGGGTGGTTGTCCACATAGTTGGGATTGGGGCCTGTCTCTCAGACCCCTCTACTGGTTCCCTGCTTCATGCCAGTATGTTGCATTCACATCTTAGAGCACCGCTTTGTAGTCTGGTCCCTCTTTCCCTGAGAAGATATGAATAATACACTCCCCTTGGGGGAGTTAGTGCCCTGTTCCCCAACTACTCATTTGTTTTTGTTTTTTCTCTCTTTCCCCTTCCTTTTTAGTTGTCTACCATATGTATTCCTGGATTTGGTCTGGTCCCTGCCATACTCCCTGAACCTGAACCCAGGAATGTTTATATACAATAGTTTTTTCCCTAAGCCCGTTTTGCACTTTTTTTTTTTTAAGCTTTCCTCATCAGACTCATATAGTACTTCTCATTTTCTGCTTGGCTTACTTCGCTTAGTATAATTTCCTCCAATTCTTTCCAATGTGCTTCATGCATTCATCACTACTTTTTTTCTTATTTTTTTAATCATTTTATTGGGGGCTCATAGAATTCTTATCACAATATGTTCTTGATCCATTGTGTCAAGAACATATGTACATTTGTTGCCATCATCATCCTCAAAACATTTGCCTTCTATTTGAGCCCTTAATATCTGCTGCTTATTTTCCCCCTCCCTCCCCACTGTCCCCTACCTCATGAACCCTTCATCATTAATAAATTATGATTATTTTGTCATATACTACACTGTCCGATGTCTCCCACCGCCTTCTTCTCAACTGTCCCTCCCCCAGGGAGGAGACTATATGTAGATTCTTGTAATCAGTTCCCCCTATCCACCCCACATTCTCTCCACCCTCCAGGCATCGCCACTCTCACCACTGGTCCTGAATGAGTCATCTGTCCTGGATTCCCTGTGTTTCCAGTTGCTATCTGTACCAATGTACATCCTCTGGTCTAGCCAGATTTGTAAGGTAGAATTGGGATCATGATAGTGGAGGAGAGGAAGTATTTAAGAACTAGAGGAAAGTTATATGTTTCATCGCTGCTACCCTGCACTCTGACTGGTTCATCTCTTCCCCACAACCCTTCACTAAGGGGTGTCCGATTGGCTACCAATGGGCTTTGAGTCTCCACTCTGCACTCACCCACATTTTCAATGAGATGATCTTTTGTTCCTTGATGCTTGAAACCTGATCCCTTCGACAGCTCGTGGTCAAACAGGCTGGTGTGTTTCTTCCATGTGGGCTTTATTGCTTTTGAGCTAGATGGCCACTTCTTTATCTTAGAACCTTTAAGAACACAGACGCTATATCTTTTGATAACTGGGCACCATCACTTTTCTTCACTACATTTGCTTACACACACGTTTGTCTTCATTGATCGTATCAGGGAGGTGGGCACCCATTGATATGATTTTTAGTTCTTTCATGTCTGATACCCAGTCCCTTCTGCACCTTGTGGTCACACAGGCTGTGTGCTTCTTCCATGTTGGCTTTGATGCTTCTCAGCTAGATGGCCGCTTGTTTATCTTCAACGCTTTAAGATCCCAGACGCTTTGATAGCCACGTACCATCAGCCTTCTTCACCACATTTGCTTATGCACACATTTTTCTTCAGCAATCATGTCGGGAATGTATGCATCCTGTAATGCCAATTTAATAGAACAAAGTGTTCTTGCATTGAGTAAGTGGAGGCCTAATTGTTTTATTAGGAGTTCACACAACTCTTATCACAATTCATACATACATCAGTTGTGTAGAGCACATTTGTACATTCATTGCCCTCATCATTCTCAAAACATTTCCTCTCCACTTAAGCCCTTGGCATCAGGTCCTCATTTTGTCCCCTCCATCCCCGCTTCCCCCTCCCTCATGAACCCTGGATAATTTATAAATTATTATTTTGTCATATCTTGCCTTGTCCGACATCTCCCTTCACCCACTTTTCTGTTGTCCACCCCCTAGTAACAAGGTCAAATGCAGATCCTTGAAATCGATTCCTCCTTTCCAACCTACTCTCCCTCTATGCGTCTAGTAGTGCCACTCTCACCACTGGTCCTGAAGAGCTCATCCACCCTGGTTTCCCTATGTTTCTGGTTCCTATCTGCACCAGTGTACATCCTCTGGTCTAGCCAGACTTGCAAGGTAGAAATCAGATCATGATAGTGCAGGAGGATGAAGCATTTAGGAACTAGAGGAAAGTTGTATTTTTCATTGTTGCTACATCACACCTTGACTGGCTCGCCTCCTCCCCTACACCCCTCTGCAAGGGGATTCCGGTGACTGACAAATGGGCTTTGGATCTCCAATCTGCACCCCGCCCCCCTACCTCATTCACTATGGTAAGATTTTTTGTTCTGATGATGCCTGATACCTGATCCCTTCAACACCTTGTGATCGCACGGGATGGTGTGGTTCTTCCATGTGGGCTTTGTTGCTTCTGAGCTAAGTGGCTGCTTGTTTGCCTTTAAGACACCAGACGCTATACCTTTTGATATCCGGGCACCATCAGCTTTCTTTGCCACATTTGCTTATGCACCCATTTGTCTTCAGCGATCATATCATGGAGGCAAGCACAAAATGTTATGATTTTTTGTTCTTTGATGCCTGATAACTGATCCCTTTGGCACCTTGTGATCACACAAGCTGGTGTGCGTCTTCCATGTGGGCTTTGTTGCTTCAGAGCTAGATGACCACTTGTTTATCTTCAATCCTTTAAGACCCCAGACGTTATATCTTTTGATAGCCGGGCACCATCAGCTTTATTCACCACATTTGCTTATGCACCCGCTTTGTCTTCAGCAGTTGCGTTGAAAAGGTCAGCATCACAGAATGTCAATTTAATAGAAGAAAGTATTCTTGCATTAAGGGAGTACTTGAGTGGAGGCCCAATGTCCTTCTGCTACCTTAATACTAAACGTATAAATATATGCACATAGATCTATTTACCCATCCTCATATATAAATATATTTGCATATATACATGTCTTTATCTAAACCTCTATAAATGCCCTTTGTCTCCTAGCTCTTTCCTCTATTTCCCTTGACTTTCCTTCTGTCCCACTATCATGCTCAGTCCCGACCAGGGTTTCAGCAAATCCTCTTTGTTACATTACCCTTGATCATGCCCTACCAGGCCTCCCAGCCCCTCCTCACCACTGATTTAGATCACTTGTTCCCTTGTCCCTGGGTTTGTTAACACCACTACCTTTTCCCCCACCTCTCCTATGTCCCTCCTGAACTGTCGGTCCTGTTGTTTTATCCTCCAGATTGTTCATCCAGCCTATCTTATTTAGAAAGACCAGCGGAGATAATAACATGCACAAAAACAAGACATAAAAATACCAAGGAACAATATACAACCAACCAACAACAATAAATCAATGACCAAAAAAAACACAAGAAAGAAAAGTTTGTAGTTAGTTCAAGGATTGTGTGTTGGCCTTTAGGAGTGTTTTCCAGTTCAATCAATTGGGGTACCACACCCTAGCCCCAAAGTCCACCTTCATCATTCCCTGAGGACCTCGCCGTTCCATTCCCTTGCTATTCTGTTGCACCCCCTTAGTGTTTTGCCTCGGTGTGGCGGGATCAGATCAGGCATAGTTCCCACACTGTGTCTCCAGTGTTGTCCCCAGTAGAGCTATGGGTCAGTGAGGGGCGTCATGTCTCATAGTGGGGCTGGCCATGTGGTCCTCTCTGTGGACTGGCTGCTCTAATCGGGATAATCGTCCTCAAGACCTGGTGGGCCAGGATGTGCTCCACTTTCTCCTCCTCCCCCTTCATCATCACCCATGTGCTCCCATCAGATATGTCCCTCTCCTGGAGCTGCAGATTCAATGCCGTCTTTTGAAATAAGTTCTTCTGGTGGGAGGGCCAGGCGTCCTCTTAGTATTTGTCATCACTGCTTTTTAGTGATGTGTAGTACTCCATTGTATGTATATACCACTGTTTTTTAATCCAATCATTTGTTGGTGGAAATTTGGGTTGTTTCCAACTCCTTGCATTCGGATTTGTACCCTTGTGGAACTGCTGTTCAGGTCCTTTGCCCACCTCCTCGGTGGGCAATTAGTTTTTTTTTTCTCTTTGGAAACTAGCAGAGTATTGTAGATTTTAGTAATAAGGCCTTTGTCTGATGTGTCAGGCTAAAGATGTTTTCCCAGTCCGTGGGCTCTCTTATTACTCTCTTGGTGAATTATTTTGATGTACACAGATGTTTTATCTTCAGTGTATCCCACATGTCAATTTGTGACTCATGTGCATTTGTGTCCTTCCCTGTTTCTGCTATCCCATGTATTCCCAGTGCCAAAATTCTCAGATTGGTCCCAGTTCCCTTATTGATGGACCTAATAGTTTGGAGTTTTACCTCAAGGTCTGTGATTTACCTTGAGTTTATTCTTGTGCATGGAGTCAGATAAGGGTCATGCTTCATTTTTCTGCAGGTAGATATCCATTTTTTCCAACACCGCTTGTTAAAGAGGGTACCTGCTTTTGATATTTTGGGGGCTTTATCAAAAGTGAGTTGTCTGTATGCTGATGATTTTATTTCTGGGTTTTCAGTTCTTTTCCAGTAGTCTAAGTATCTGTCATTATACCAATACCTCCCAGTTTTGACCATGATGGCATTATAATATGTGCTAAAGTCAGGTAAAGCAAGCCCTCCCACTGTGTCCTTCTTAGGGAGTCTCTGCTAATTCTGGGCTTCTTCCCTCTCCATATGAATTTGGTAATCAGTTTTTCCATTTCTTTCAAGAAAGATGAGGGTAATTCTCTCAGGATTGCATTAAAGTTATATAGTGCCTAGGAGAGAACTGACATCTTTACTATATTGAGTCTTCTGATCGACAAAAATGGGATCTTCTCCCATTTGTTGAATCACTCTTGGTTTCTTGTAATAGTGTTCCATAGTTTTCCTCATATAAATCTTTTGTTCTTTTAGTCTGCTATTTCCCTAGATATTTTAATTTGTGCTTGGCTATTGTGATGGGTACCACCTTTTTGACCTCCTCTTCTGTTATTTTAGCTGATATGTATAGCAGTCCAGTGGACTTCTGTTTGTTGATCTTGTATCCTGCCACTCTGCCCCTTTTGGATCTTTTGGGATTTTCCATTTATAAAATCATGTCATCTACATATAACGATACTTTTACCTCTTCCTTCCCCAGACGAATACCTTTGATGTCTCTCCTTTGCCTTATGCTGTGAGCTAAAACCTCCAGTACGATGTTAAATAAGAGTGGGGACAAGGGGCATCCTTGTCTGGACCCTTTTTCTGTGGAATTGTGTTCCTCTTTTCTGCATTGACTACCATGTTGGCTGTTGGTTCTTCATATATAGCTTGTATTGTCTTGAGGAATTGTCCTTCCATTCCTATCTCCTGACGTGTCTTAAAAAGGAATTGGTGTTGGATGTTGTCGAATGCTTTTTCCACATCTATCAATATTATCATGTGGTTCTTAGAGTTTTTCATGTCAATGTGGCACATGATACTAATGGTCTTTCGTATGTTGAACTATCCCTGGTATGAATCTTGCTTGGTCATGGTGAATTACCATATATACTCGTGTATAAGCTGAATTTTTCAGCACAAAAAATGTGCTGAAAAACTGGGGTTTAACTTATACGAGGTGTAATATCTCACAGGTGATTGTCGTTCCTCCGCTGTTCATTCAAAGCCCCACTGATACTGCAGGGCTTTGAATGTTTGTTACTCACATCTAACCAATCAGAGCCATCCTATGACGTGGAAGGCTCCAATTTGCAGAAGCACCCATAGTGATTCACTTACGCTGCCAGCTGAACTGGTCAGGATGTGTCCGTGGCTGCGCTCCGTCTCTCCCCTCTGGTCTCTGTGTTAATTCACATCCTGCATTTCCCACCCTAGGCTTATACTCAAGTCATCAGTTTTTCTAGTTTCCCAGGTAATAACTAGGTACCTAGGCTTATACTCACGTCGGCTTATATTCAAGTATATATGGTATTCGTTTTATATACATTTGTATTCTATTGGCAAGTATTTTGTTAACAATTTTTGCATCTGTGTTCATTAAGAATATTGGTCTGTAGTTCTCAATTCTTGTAGGATTCCTGCCCTGTTTGGGTATCATATTTATACTTGCTTCAAGAGGTTGCCGTCTTTTCTATGTTCTGGAAGATTTTGTGTAGGATTGGTGTCATTTCTTCCCTAAATGCTTGGTAGAATTGTCCTGTGAAGCCATCTGGTCCAGGGAATTTGGGGTTGGTAATCCCTTGATATCCTTGTCTATTTCTTCTATTGCTATGGGTCTATTGACATTCTTGATGTTCCTCTGGGAAATTCGAGGGAGGGATTGTTTTTCAAAATTTGACCATGTCTTCTAAGTTGTTGAATTCATTGGAGTACAGTCCTTCGTAATACTCTTTAATTATCATTTTGAATTCATTAGAGTCTGTTGTAATGTCCCCTCTTTCATCCCTCATTCTTGCTATTGAAATTTGTTCCCGTCTTTCTTTGGTTAGGTTTACCCACGATATGTTGATTCTGTTTATCTTTTCAAAGAACCAACTTTTAGCAGCATTAATTTTTCCATAGTTTTCTTATTTTCCCTCTCCTAAATCTCAGCCCTGATTTTTATTATTTCTTTTCTTTTGCTATTAGCACGATTGTGCTGTTGACTCAGCCCTAGTTGCTGTAAATTTTGTGCCAGCATATCAATCATATGGCTTTCTTCCTTTCTCAGGTGTGCATGTATTGCTATGAAACTTCCTCTGATAACTGCCTTTGCTGTGTCCCATAAGTTTTGGTACGTCTAATTCTCATTCTCATTGGTTTCTAGAAATTTCCTAATTTCATCTATGATCTGAGCCAGTACACACTCCTTTTTCAGGAGAGAGTTATTCATCCTCCAATTGTTTGCCTTGTTTTATTCATCTTCCTTTTGCTGATTTCCAGCCTTATGGCACAGTGGTCAGTGAGAGAAGTCTATATGATATCAATGTGCTTAAATTTATGCAGATTTGACTTATGCCCCAGCATGTGGTCTATCTTCGAATATGTGCTATGTGGGCTTGAAAAGAATGTGAAATATTTTGTATTTTCATGAAAAGCTCTGTAAATATATATCAGGTCAAATTGACTAATTGTAGTGTTTAGATCTCTGGCCTCCTTGTTGAGTTTCTTTCCCTGTGATATTTCTTTCTCAGAGAGTGGTGTATTGAAGTCACCTACTATAATTGTTGAGGCTGTGACTTCCTTTTTCATATTTTGAAGCATTTGTTTGACGTATTCAGCAGGTCTGTCATTTGGGGAATATGTTTACAATGCTTAGTGGTTCTTTGCCTACTGCTCCCTTGAGCATTATATAGTGTTCCTCATCTCTTTTTATGGTTTGCACTTTGAGGTCATTTTATCCAAGATTACGATTGCAACCCTTGGTTTTTTTTTAATTGCTGTTTCTTTGGTATGTTTTTCTCCAGCATTTGATTCTCAGCCTAGTTTTGTTTGTAGTCTTGACATGTGTCTCCTGTTGGCAGCAGATTGATTAGTTGTATTTCTAAACTAGTCTAAACTAGTCTGCTAGCCTCAGTCTTTTAATGCCTGAGTTTAATTCATAGATATTCAGGGGTATTATTTCCATCCGTGGACTCTGTGATGTCATCTTACACCTTTTGTGTTGGGTGTTTTCCCACCTCCCTTTCTTTTTAATGTAGTGTGTGTGTGTGTGTGTGTGTGTGTGTGTGTGTGTGTTTCATTCTTGACTTCTTTTCACCCTTAATCCAATGCTATCTTGGGGGCTGTTTTCTCTTTGTTTCCCTCTGGGTGAGGTTGTTCTCTGTGGCAGTCTCTTACTTATGCTTGGTGAGTGCTGTTCTTCTGCCTATACTGGATCGACAAGGATCCAGGCTGGGTTTCTTCTAATGTATTCTTTGAGTTTTTCCTTCTCTAACAAGACAATTACTTCTTCATCTATCTTGATCAGTAATTTGGCTGTGTAGAGTATTCTTGGGTTTGCATTATTTTCCTTCAATTTTTGCAATGTTACTCAACAACTCTCTCCTCTTCTTCATAGTGTTCTCTGATACCCTGTTTCCCCGAAAATAAGACAGTGTCTTATATTAATTTTTGCTCCCAAAGATGCTCTAGGTCTTATTTTCAGGGGATATCTTATTTTTCCATGGAGAAGAATGTGGTACACGTTTATTGTTTATTGTTTTATTAAAAGAGACCTCGTACTACCTGTCTGCTCTGACTGCGCTGCAGCCAATAGTGAGCTGCGTGGTGGTGCCCACCACTATGATCAGAGTCCAGAGTTACGGTAGCTTCGGGGATGCTGATTTTTGGGGAGGTCTTATTTTTGGGAGATGCCTTATATTTCAGCCCGAGGCAAAACTGTAAGTAGGTCTTATTTTGGGGGGATGTCTGACTTTTGGGGAAACATGATAGGTCTGAGCATATTCTTATTTGGGAAACTATGTGATTGCTTGTTTTTCCCTAGCTCTTCTCATGATTTTCTCCTTTTCCTCAAAGTTGGATAGTAAGTATGATGTGCCTTGATTTCTTCTTGGGTTTCAATCTGACTGGTGTTCTTTCAGCTTCCTGAATGGTTGCCAGGTTTTCATTCATTAAGCTCGGGAAGTTTTCCTCCAAGAATTTCCTCTCTGTTGCAGTTGACTTCTTTGTGGTGTCTTCCTCTGGTAATCCAATAATTCTAATGTTGTTCCACTTCATAGCATCAGACCTCGCTTTTAGGTTCTCTTCAGCTTCACTAATGATCTTATTAGATTTTTGTTCGCATTTAAAGTCTCCTTGGCTGTCCTCTAGGTCACTGGTGCAATTATCTGCCTCCTCCAGTCGATTCTCGAGGTCTGCGTGTCTGCTACTAGTTTTTGTTATCTCTTCCCTGATCTCTTGTATTTCCCTTTGGTGTATGGACTTAATCTCCTCTTTCATTTCATCTTTTTTCTGTATTGTTTTTCTCATATCCTGTATTACAGCAAGAAGTATTCTGAAAAATTCTTTATGTGGCAGATAAATATCTGCTTCTTCTATGCATGTCGTTCGGTTCAGGACATCTCTGCCATTGAAGTTTGTTTCTCATGTTTTTTTGTTGAGGTCATTGGGCCTGATTGCTGTTTGTTTTAGAGGAGCCAGGTGCCATTTTTCAGGGAGTCAAAGAGCACTGGCTCTCTCTGGGAGACTCGTAGGAAAGCTTCTTCGAACTGCTACAGCTAATTTCACTATGGAATTAGCCAAGCACTTTATCCTCCTGTGGCTTCACTCTTTCCCTAGTCAACAAGTTGGATGGGCCTCTCCGGAGATGCTGGTTGGGTTGTTGTGGATCCACGAGGATGGTGCTTTACTGGGTGATCTCACAAGAATCCATGATGGTGTGGCCCATGACGGCTTGGGTTGCCACAGGTGGCATGCAAAGGTGCCCGCTGCAACAGGAGTGTCACAGAAATCTGGTTGGTTGCCTGCTTTGGTATAGAGCACCGTGAATGGTGGGCGGAATTTCCCTGATCAGGTAGATCACTGCATAGGTTAGGCAGAGGTTCCCACTGCTCCGTGGAAAGCTGGTGAGTGTTTGATAAGCTTTCTTAGTCTGTGAGGCACTACAGCAGGCGGGAGGAAGCTCCCTCAGTAACGTGGGACCACAGAGGATGGATAGGAGCTCCCCAAGGCACACAGGCAGGATTTCCCCCAAAGAAGGGGTGCCGAATTTCTCCAGCCATGTCTTAAGCACTACAGAGGACCGGCAGGTGGGCTTTTCCAGGGAAGAAGTTGGGCAGGATATCCCCTGTTGGAGTGTGGGTGGGCTTTCCCAGCTTCCGGTTATGCTGCAGAGGGAGGAGCTCGCCCAGCAGGGTTGAGTGCAGGCATTAATGCCCTAGGCTAAGGGTAGTGGTCAGGATGTTGGCAGTGCTGTGTGAGAGAAAGGGGAAGAGAAAAAGAGAAGGAAAAAAACAGCCCACTGAGACAGGGGGATAGGGGGGAATAGAGAGAAGAGAGGGAAACTGAAGCATCAATATAAATGAACCTGATCCTTGACCATGGGGCTGCAGGGGTTTAATCCCTGCCCTGAGATGGTGTCAAACTGTGGCTGTGTTGAGATAAAGCCCCTGTGTTGGCTCCAAATGATCCTGGCTCCAGCCAAGACAGTGGCCGGGCCAAGGTAAGGTGACCAGATTTTAACATTGGTATAGCGGGACACCATTGATAAAACTCATATCCTGGTGAAATTGCCACATGGCAGCCGAAAACCGTACATACCCTCACTTGTTGTCCATTCTTTCCAAAAATTGGGACTTTTTAAAAACACCATAGACACGAGAAAAAATGTTTAAAAAGCGGTACGTCTGGTCACCTTAGGCTAAGGTCAAACCCTAGCTGGCCTCCATTGTGGTAAGCCAAAAGACCCAGCTCCTTAAAACCTATTGGATCTCTGCCTACTTATCTTTCTGATGCTCCTCTGCGACCTGGCGGTGTGGAATTTCCCTCTTAGTGACTCTCCTGCACAGATTTCTGTGGAGTTCCTCTGCTATGTGTTACTCAGTCGCCATCTTCCTGGAAGTCTCTACCATCCATTTCTTAACAGATTTTTGTGAGAACTTTTTTTTCTCTCCCACTTAAAATTAATATACTTTTCCCCTCAAGAGACTGTAATTTACCTTTGTAAATTACAGAAAAAGGGCTTCAAAAATTCATGGAAAATTCCTTTACCTTTTAATCCTATTTCCATGAGCTATTTGTGGCTCACTCATACATGTTATTCCAGTTACTATGGCTCCATAAGAAATTATCGCCAACACTTAATGGCCTAAAATAGCAATTAAATATGCTCATAGATTTTATATTTTGTGGGAAGGAACTCAGACATAGCATAACAAACATGTTTCTTCTCTGCCCTATGATGCCGGGGCCTCAGCTACACACCTTACTGGCTAGACTAGAAATGTCTGAAAGCTCGCTTACCATGTGGCTGCCTGATGGGCCAGTTTGGGCTTCTTCACAGTTCAATGTCTAGTGTCCCTCCAGAGTACGTTTCCTAAAGGAGAAACCAGGTAGAATCATACTCCTATAGTCCCTGGGAGCACTGCTGCCGTATTCATTAGGTCTGAAGAGTCCCAAGTCCCCCATCCCCAGGTGCACAAAAGGGAAAGTGACCACACACCTCACATTCCTTCACGAAGGGATATAGGGTCCCTGAGTAAACCGCATGGAGTGCATAGCTGACCTCTGGCTACATCAAGGAGAAGAATCCTACGTAGCTCCATCAATCAAGGCCGATTGCCACAAAATAGAGATCAGGCATGCCTCCACCCTCCATCATTCTTTACCCTTTTCTGATAGTAACTGTTTCTTCCACAGCATTCTACTTTTGTGCTGTGTTCTATAATCCATTGCACTGGTCGCACAGAGCTCACAGGCAATACTCACAATTAAGGGAGCTTTTTAGAGAACTTAATGGGTTACTACAAGCCAAGATCAGAAAACACTAAGGATACAGTCATTGGTCCACAGTATCATCTCGCCTCAATCAAGTCTTTCTCTAGTCCTTAGTCTCTGTGTTGCTCTTCAATTCTGTCTCGTGTCTCCTTGCCTCAGCCTCTGACTTTGCCTTGTTCTTTCAGTCTGTCCAGTAATTTCTGTTTCACAGCCTCTGGTTCCTCTTGTCTTTAGACAGAGATCTCATTTGTTCTCCACTGGTAGTTCTTTATCCCTTAAGTTCATGGGATTCCTCTCTGTTCCTGTTCTAAGATAACACATCCCTATGGCCAGGGAAGTGGCAACGAAAATGAACCAGTCCACTCTGTTTTGTGTTAGACATGCCCTATTTGCAAAGTCCCACCTAATCATCAATGGGAATCACAAAGACCTAGACAGAAGAGCCATGCCAAGAGACTTCACACCACGATAGTCCCACAGACAGGCGCTTCTTGCCTTCTTACCCTTAAATCTACAAGTGAGAGCTGTGTCTTGGGAGATTCGCCTCTAAACCCTGGCAACCAAGTGTGCTTTTTACAGTGCATTTCCTCAACTCCTGTGCAGACAGACCACTGCAGCCAGGTGCAGATTCAGGGCAGCCTCCCAGCATTGCCTGTCTGTCCTGCAGCCCCCACTCTATGTGCCTCATTGGGCCTCAGCCATCCATGTGGCCTTTCTGCTCTGCTGGGTGGCATTTTGTTTTAAGATGATGGCAACGCCTTGACAGTCAAAGCTGCAGAACCCTCTGGAGAAAGGACACCAGTGAGTTGCTTTTCTTGCCCACACCCCATCACTGTGGTGGACTTGCACACATTCCTGTTGAGTCAGATGTTGGTGATCTGCATTTCTCCTCCACATTCACTTCACTTTAAAAAAAAATTTAGCCCCTGCTATGATTCTAGTGATAGAAGGCGATGTAGGATTTAAGAAAGCTGAATTATCCCTGTCATGTTTAACTCACTGCATAGTTGGAAACTTATAGTTTGAATGTTACATGTTTGCTGTCAGGAATTGAATTTCCTTTCCACTGGGCATCCTGCAGACCCTGCGGTGCTGCATTGCTCCTTGGGCCTTGCTGTGTAGCATGGGGATTGCAGGGCCATCTCTACTCTGCTTATGGGACCTGCAGGACCGCAATGATGAGTTGCAGGCTGCGCTGGAAGGCCTACAGACATGGATGCACAAGACACAGAGTAGCCCATCTAGTTTCCGGCCAGATGGATGCCTGCCCCCAGCAGATTGCTCCGAAGGTAGAGGATCTTCTTGGGGAAAGGGTGGAGTCCTTGTTCCAGCAAACTGGGCTATCTCTCAGACCTACCCGTAGTTTGTGTCATGGGCCACTTCCAAGCATCATAGGGTATATTGAGGCACAAACACCTGCCCCAGACACACTGGCACCACCCGGCTGAGTTCCTTGTAGCTGGGAATTTATGGAAGGGGATGGGGGCTTTATCAACTGTAATGAAATGGCAGCAGTTATGTGATCTCACAATGACCTCATGAGAGGCATGTCCATCACTCGTAGATGTTCCAAAGCCACCTCCAGAGTTGTGATTAAGATGAAGGGACTTGGTGGTGAGGTTTCAGCATAGGCTAGAGACAGAGAGAGTGAGGGTATGTGACAGTAAATAAAGGACCTATATTTCCTTTGCCCAGGTCACAGACCAGTCTCTATACAGATTGTCCTCTGAGCTGTAAGCTGGTTGATGTGAAAACTCTTTTAATAAAAGAGATAAATTATATCTAAAACATATTAATGACTCCCTGATGTTCAGAGAGAGCTTGAGATTTGTCCCCTTGAGTGTCAGAATTCGTCAGAATAGACCTGTGCCAGTGGCGCCTGCGCAGGACACAGGTCAAGCACTGGAAGCAGTTGGGACCTGTGTGCATAGGCGTGCATATCTGCTTAAAAGTAGATATCTCTGGCTTCAGGATCCTCTTAGTGCTGAGGTTTATGACAAATTCCACCTACAGTGTAGACTGTGTTTGATTAATCTCAGCTCCTTCAAAAGACAAGAACAAGGAGGTAACACAGCTGCCCTAGAGTTTTGTCATAGTCCTGTATAGCCAGGGGTTGGTTCTTGGATCAGTGCCCCCAACTGTGCATCAGCAGACACCATGGCAAGTCTCTCAGCCCTGCTGCCAAAGCTCTGATACACAGTGGTTTTGTGTGCTAAGTTTTGGCCACTCCCTCACCCCAGGGAGATCTGTGGACACTGACAGGCCACTCCCTCACCCCAGGGAGATCTGTGGACACTGACAGGCCACTCCCTCACCCCAGGGAGATCTGTGGACACTGACCTGTGGATCTTTGGCAGTCGAGCATTTTGCATCCTCCTCCCTCCCAGTTTTGTAGTGCTCTAAAGCTATTTATTTAATAAAATGTAAATGAATTATAGCTAAAAGAGCCAACCTGGGAACCTTAAGTTTTCTCTGAATGTGGGTACAGCGTCTTTGGACCCCAACATAACCTGCTCACCTGCAAATGGCAGATTGGTGTCTTGAAATCCTGTGAGTCAACAGCCAAAGGCCATTAGACTCATTTGGGAAATGTGGGATGGAGCCTGACACAGCCAGCTGCACCACATCCAGAGATGCCAAGGGTGCTGTGACATCCATTTAAGGCATCCTACGTATTCTTCCACACAACAGACAGGTCAGCCATCCCCAGGGAAATGGACACTGTGTCCCCTCAACTACACAGAATTTATGGCCCTCAGCACGAACCACTGACCCAAAACCTGGGAGACAAGGCCCTGAAGTCTTGGGTCTGCTCGAGACTGGGGACTGCGGCACCAGATCACAGACCTAGGCTTCATGCCATCGCTAATGAAACCTAGCAGTTTCACAATGTGGCCTTTTTATGTACTGTCCTCCCATCCCTCTGATGGAAACCATTTTAGAAGCAGCACCAAGGCTCAGTTGACCCTTCCGATGTTTGTCTGCTGCTGAGAGAATAGTAAGAAGCTGGGTTGCAGTAAGCCTAGTGATGTGGACTGTCCAGCCTCACGGACCTCCTGTCAGCCCAGGTGACTGCGCAAGTTGACAGTTCTCAGTTTCCAAGGCAAAGTAATTCTTTCCAGAGGTTCTCATTCAGGTTTTTGTCTTGTCCCTTATGTCAAAGTTTGTCACCATTTTCAGGGTGACAATGAGAGTAGAGGATGACTTTGCCACGTCCCATCCTTGACACTGCAAAATGAAGACTGAGTCATGGCATAAATGCAATTCTGAGTCTCAGACCAGCTCTCTTCCAAGCCCTAGCAACACACGTAGTTCAAAGATGTGCCTTGTGTGCCTGGTGTGCGGAGTGGTGATTCAGGTCGGAAAGCGAGTCCTTGCAGTGCTCTCAAGCACCATTCCTCATTCCACACGTATGGAATGTGCCTGACTGCTTTATTTATTATTATTATTATTATTATTATTATTGTATTTTAAAATCATTTTGTTGGGAGATCTTACAAGTATAACATTCCATAGTTAAATCACATCAAACAGTGTTGTACAGTTGCTGCCACAATCGGTTTCAAACCATTTTCTTTTTCTTGAACTCCTTGATATCTGCTCCCCATTTATTCCCTCCTTCGCCTACCATACCCCGCCCCAGGAAACCTTACTTTATTTTTTTCCATATCTTGCACATCCAATATATCCATTCACATACAATTCTGTTGTTCGATCCCATTGAGTGGGGTTATTCAGTCATCAGTGCTCTCAGCTCCCTGTTATCTCCTCCCCCCTTCCCGTACCCTCAGGGAACCGTTACTCCATTTATTGTTTCTGAAGGGTTATCTATCTTAGCTTTCATGTATCAAATGATATTAAATATACGATGAACCTGCATCAAATCTGATATGATTAAAGAGGCAAAACAAATAAAAACCATAATCATAAGGGGAGGGAATATTAAGGAACTAGAGGATAATTATGTAGTTCATCAGTGCTATACCACACCCTGGATTTATCATCCCTTCCTGTGTCCCTTCTGAGCGTGACTGTCCAATTACCAGAGGGGCTGTGATTTCTGGGTCTCTACTACATCCATGCCCCTTCACATCAATTTGGTTGCTTATCTTTTGAACTTCTGATACCATTTCTCCTCAACACCTCATGATCACACAGGCTGGTGTGCTTCCTTGTGGGCTGTTTCTTACCTGCTAGTTGGGCACTTATTTAACTGCAAAGCATCTAAGACCCCATATGCTATTAATAACCAGGCACCATCAGCTTTTTTCAACCACATTTGCTTATGCACCCATTTTGGCTTCAGCAATCATCTGACCAGTTTATCGAGCAACACACAGACTTACTGCCATCAAGTTGATGCCAACTCATAATGACCCTATAGGACATGGGAGACCTGCCCCTGTGGGTTTCTGAGACTGTAACTCTTGATGGTGGTTTCAAACTGCTGACATTTCAGATCACAGTCCAATGCATAAACACCATGCCACCAGAGCTCCTACATATCCTGAAACCCAGCATTATTTGTGTGATATAATAATGTGGAGGACGAGGAGGCCAATTTGAAGTCTTTAGCTAATAAACAGGCCATGAGGTGTGTCTGGCCACCTTCACACACAGTGAGGCTCATTCCCAGGCATCACACTGCCCAGAGGCATGTGTCACCAGGTCACCCCACTTCTTCCATCTCCCCACCTCCTCTATGATCCTGGCATCACCAGGGAATAAACTTGAAGTGAAGTACAAGGGGGCCTTACATTCATGGACAATTCCATTAACTTTTTCTTCCGTGTTCTGGAGGTTTTTTGAAGTCCCTTCACACGATATCACTGCCACTTTGTAGGAACTTGAAGGGTGTGATGGGCTGCAGGAGCCTCCTGAGCAATCTGTTCTGGTGAAAGTGTGAAATGGTTCTAAATGAGTGTTTCCTAACGTGGGCAATGCTGCCCCCTGGGGGGCACTGGAATAATCCGTGGGAGCTGCCAAAGCAAATAACCTACACCCTATCCTGGATTAGGGATGGGCTATTGTATAAACGTTAATTGCCAGAGGGTTGCTGGGTAACTATTTTTCTGAAAATTGGACAGCTGACCAAATAAGTTTGAGATCCTTTATTCTACATGGATACAACATAGCAGATCACCAGTGATGCGTGCTGTTGTACACCAGTGCGGCAGGACTCCACTATCACTGCCTTTCCCTTGAAAAAGCACATGTAGAATCTGTGCTTTGTTGTCCCTTGGGAATAGGAAAGCTGTAAGAAACCTGTAATGTCCTCACTGAGCTAAGCTGAGATTTCCTCTTCTTCGCAGGCTTTTTCACATGCGTTACAGCTCCTACTCCAGTGAGCCTCGAAACGGAACTCATGATGGAGCAGGTGAAAGAACGTTACCAAGACGTCAAGAGCCAGCTGGAGACGAAGGTAGGTGTGAGGGGTGCCCGAGGGGGAGCCTGGGGCTTCCTTTTGTGCACAGAGAGCCGTGCTTAGTGCTGACCCTTCTCCAGGCAGCTGCCTTGGATTTCTCTGGTTGGTGAGCGGGGGCACTAAGAAGACAGTTTGAGGGAAATACAAGCAGAAATGACTGTCAGTGCCTGGCCCAAAGTCGCTGGGGGCTGGCATGCTGAGTGCAGCCCTGCCAACTGCTGTGCGGGAATTCACACCACCTACCTCATTCTTAGCATAACTTATCCTTGGCTTTGCCTCTCGTGGGATGCTGCATAGTTTCTCAGCCAGGATTACCCTGGCTGACAAGGTCTTCTCAGATGAAGTTAGCTCCTGCCTCTCCTTAAATGGTGACTAAGAGAATGTCCGCACACAGTTGCCATGTGCCGCGTTCATTCTACTTTCAGGACTCAGAGAGCCAGCCACCCTGTTTCCACCGGGACCTCTGAGCTCCTGGGTGTAAGTTACTTACCTAAACGGAGCTTGCCAGCCAACGGCCAGACAATATCTTCTCCCACGGGAGGTTATCCAACTGGTCCAGACAAGGCTGTGCCTACATCTTGAGCACTGAGTCTTGGGGATGTCACCGCTGCCTTTTCATCCCTGACTTCTGCAGGCCTCAGCTCCTTGGCATGCCCGACAACCTTGCTGTTTCCATGTCATATTGTCAGGGGCTAATGTTTCTCTTTCCAGGTAAACTACAAGCAGGAAATTGAACTAATGAAGAAAAACTTTGAGAAGGAGAAAAGGGAAATGGAGCTTATGTTCAAAAGTGAAGTCAGCATGCTAGAGAGCCAGAGAGCAGACCTGGATGCCCTTTGCAGCCTGCAGGGGCAGCTGTGGGAGATAAGGAGTGGGGGCCCACATTGCCCCAAGGAGTTGGCCACCTTAGCTCAGTGGCCAGACGAGAAGCTACGCCTGAGACACCAGCACGGACTACCACAAATCAGGTCTGCTGCCCTGTTTTCTTCTGGGTCCTCCTTCAGTCTGAAGTTCTTCCCAAAAACCCACATTAGATATTTAATTCAGGAAATGACTCAACTGCAGTGCATGCTAAGTGGGTAGTTTTTCTCTGGCCACAGAGAGGAAGGTAGGAAAAAATAGGGCTTTGTATGAGTTGTTTTAACTTAAATTAGAAATATATATATTAAAACTTAAGTTATGAAGTAATTTAGTTTGTAGACTTCTTTTAACACATTCATATTTATTTTCTGCCTCAGACTTCTCTGTAGCAAAGGAACAAAGTAGCAAAGCATCTTCCTTATTTAATGTCATGTTCTAATTTTCCAGTGCACGCGGTAGCATGTGGGCAAATGGAGAAAAAGGCTAAAAGCTCCTTTGCAATAGGGAGGCCAGTTATCTGCGAAGGTAGCTTTTCAAAGCTGTCCTAAGCGAAAGGAGCCCTGCTGGGGCTTTGGGTTAGCATCAGGCTGCTAACTACAAGATTGGTGATTCCAACCTCCCAACTGCTTTGTGAGAGAAAAACAGACTTGCTCCTCCAAGAAGAGGGACCATCTGAGAGCCTCGGCAGCAGTTTGCTCCATCGTGAAGAGCATAGGAGTTAGAATCAGTTTCATGGCAGCGAGTTGCTGTGTCATCACAAAGAAAAGCAATGAAAGATTTCTTTGGAAAACTGAGCGTATCAAGTAGGTTTCACTTAGTGGAATGATAACTGGTTGCTGCCAGCCCATGCCTATTTATCATGACCTCACTCTCCCACAGAGAATCTTGGCCCTCGCCAACTTGGACACCAAGCGGGCTAGAGCCCTGCTGACCAGACCTGCAAAGCCTCCTTGGGAAGCATTCTTAGCTGGGAACATGGCTCGGGTTAGAAGTGGCACTACGATGACCACAGTGGACCAAGCCATCTCCCGTGTCCTGTGACCTGGGGAGGTTGATGATCCCAGAGCCAGTCTGCCTTTCTGTCATGGTGCAAGGAAATTGAGGCAGCTTGAGTATGGGCGGTAAAGAAAATCCTGGACTACTGAATTGTACCCTCTTCTGTACCCTGCCTTTCTGTTCCCCAAAAGATGACCACACAGTGGCCTCAGACCTGGGCGTTGCAATAACACATACTGCCCGCTAGGATGATCCAGAGCTTCCTCCTGAGAATTTTGCTTCATAGTATCTGAACCTGTGAACTGTCTGGTAAAGGGCGGGCTACTGTCCAGAACACCTTATAGACCATTTCCACTATTCCCAAGCCCTCTCAGGCTCTAAGAAGCAGCAAAGGGACATGTCTGGTCCCAGGAGTTTCCTTAACTGGCTGGAAGGCTGCTCCCACCCCCATTCCCACCCCATGTCATGATTGTGAGTCGAGCCATATTGCATGACTCTGATGAGCTGAGTTACTCTTGTTCTCCCAGGCTGACTGCTCTCAGCTGGGCCTCACTCCACCGCAGTGTTATTTTCCTGGGGCTTCTAAAGGCCTCTTTCCTAGATGTTTAAAATACTTTTTAGAGTAATTTCGACTAAAGGTACTTTTTTTTTTCACTAAACTTTAGGCCAGTACTGCCCAATACAGCTTTCTGTAGTGATAGACATATCTTGTGTTTGCCTGCCCATTACAGGAGCCACTGGCCACATGGGGTCACTGAAAGTGACTGATGTGACCAAGAATCTGAGCTTTGATTTTATTCCATTTTAATCCGTCTAAATGTAAATTTAGTCCCATTTGACAAGTCGTGTCTGCTGCATTATCAACTAGATCCTGTGCATGCACTCTCTGAGCGCAGCTGGCACGAGTAGCGAGGAGTTGTGCACTTAGAACGTGCACTTGGGCAGGCCTTTCTAACCCTGTGATACATGTGACATTCGTGTTTCTGAGCCAGGTCCATGTGAAAGTTTCTGTAGAAAGGGGGCAAAGGCTGAACTGAGCCAGGAACTCCTGTGGATGGAAGCAGCGCACTTGTTACAGCAATGGGACTGTAAAAAGAAAAAGATGCTTCAGAGGCAACTGCAGCTAGTGACAGACATGGGAGCCCAGCTGGACTTGGACAAGGGATAGAGAAGAGAGGCAGAAGGAGATGCTAGCCCAGTGCAAGAAGCAGCAATGCAAGTTGGGTGGGGGGTGGAGGGTGGAGGGTCTCAGGGAGGGCTGATGAGTAAAGAGCAAGCTAAAATTTGCAAAGTGTTTGCACTTGACAAGTTAGAAACCACATATAGGAAGCAATTAAAAGGGCTTTCCCTGGAGGCAGAGGGGCTGAAAGCCTTCTTGAAGGAGGGAAAGGCAACTGCCTCCAGGCCTGCTGAGGTCCACAGAAGTCAGAAAGGAGACGGGACCAGCAGGGTCAGAACGTGGAGAGGCTGAGTTCCTGCGTATGCCAGGGAGGCATCTCACTGCAGATCCTGTCCAGAGCCCGGTCCCGAGAGCAGCCCCACAGCCCAGAGGACCCTCTGCATAGCTCACTATCAGGGCCATCCCATCTTGGTGAATGATATAGAGGTGGCTCCTGCTCCTTTAGAGACATGGGTGATGTATGCTATCCCCTAGAGGGGCAAGGCCCATGTTCCTGGAGAAACCCGTACCTTTGGCTAGCAGCCTTGCTGGTCAGAAGCAAAGATCATCTGAGCAGCAGGAGTCCAAAGCCACAGAGCAGCCCTTACTGGACATGGCTGGACACAAGCTGCCCCTCTAGGAGCCTCTGTGTCTTGGAAGGTGAGCATGGGGTAGGGACCACTAGGACAGGACAGCAGAAATTAGAAGATGCTGTACCGATAACAGAAGGTAGAAACTGTGCTGGAGAGAGAAAAGAATGACATGAAAACCAGGCTCCTACAGCTGGAAGATAAGCTTCTGGCTAGGGAGAAAGAAGCAGACTCGAGAGAGAATAACAGGTTTGCCCTCTATCCATTCTTAAACAAGTGGAACTGAGTCATCTCAGTCCCTGATGACTTGATTGCATAACCCCCTTTCATCCTAGCAGGCTGGTAGACTCGGCACCAGGAGAATACCACGTAGCCCAGGTGTGCCCAAGCTTGCAAGCCCAGTCTGGCCTGTACTCGGGCCGTGGTGTTGCTAGGTGCTGTGTGAATGCGAAAAGAGAAATTTTCCATACAGAAACCCCCAGAACTTCACCAAGAGGACTGCTGTGGCTTAGACTCAGGTTTTCACTATCTCTGTCGGCAGGAAATCTGTGCTTGTCTCACGGGGCCCACGAAAGACTGCCCTGAACCCCATTTCATTCCTTTGGGGTCTCTGAAGGTCTCTGCCTGCCAGCTCCAAGCACCTTCCTTTAGTCCCACTGTGTGTATTTATTGAAAGTGTCCTTGGCGCAGATCTACTGCTTCGTGAATTCTGTGAGAGCCCCAAGAACTGACTGGGACACTCGGATGTTGGCCGCAGAAGCCAATGCCTTCTAGAGAAAGCTGAGCTGAGAGGGAGTTCTTAATTCCACCAGCTGGGCAGGCTGCTTGAAAGGCCACAGGTGGAACTGGCCTTCTCGCTTGAGGACTTTGGCTGGCAAATGCTCTATCTCAAAAGCCTGGGATATAGGAAGGCCTTTCCCAATATTTTCCATAGATGGACCCATGTCCCTGAGTGGCTTAAATCAACACAGATTTAATATCTTACAGTTCTAGACGCTACAGGTCAGAAATAGGTTAAAATTTAGCTAATTTCTTGACAGCTTAGTTGCATGTTAGCTAGAACTGAGAGCTAAATTGTACTCTAATCGAGGTGTCATCAGGGTTGTGCCCCTTCCAAGGGGTTCTAAGGAGAACCCATGTACTTACTTTTTCCACCTTCTAGTAGCCACTCACATTTCTTGACTCGTGGCCTCTTCCACTTTTCAAAGCGTCCAATGGCTGGCTGAATCTAAGGCTGTGCCTCTTCTGCCTCTTTCATTTAAAAGGACCCTAGTCTGTACAATAGGCCCACTAGAATAGTCCAGAATAATCTCATTATCTCACAGTCAGCTGATCAGCAGACTTAATTTCATCTTCAACTGTAATTCCCCTTAGCCATGTAACATAATATTCACAATCGGGAATTAGAACATGAATAATGTTTTACCAACTGCCATCGAGTTAATTCTGACTCATATCCACCCCAAAGGGCAGAGTAAAACTGATCCCTAGGGTTTGTGAGGCTATAAATCTTGATAGAAGCAGAAAGCCCCATCGTTCTCCTTTAGAGCAGTGAGTGGGTGGGTCTTTTAGCTGCTGGCTTTCCAGTTAGCAACCTAGAGTGAAATGCAGATGAATACAATACCAACTGCACCACCATGGCTTCCCAGAACAGTCTTTAGGAGGTCATTAATCTGCCAACCACAGCAGTGATCTGGATGTTTTTTATCTCTGATACATTCATGATCACATATCTTTGGTGTATTTAGGTGTGTATTTTTTAAAATATTCTAATGTTATATGCAATAAAAAAGTGTACTGCTATGATTTTATAAGAAATTGATCAGATCGTTTTACCAGCACCCAACACAAGAAATAGAACCCTCCTGGATTCCCCACACATAGCCAGTATCCTGACTTCTAACTCCTTAATTTTGCCTGTTTTTGCACTTTATATAAAAGAAGCATACCATCCGTCCTTTCTTACCATATGTTGTTTGTGAGATTCTTCCATATTGTTGCTTAGAGCTATAGTTATTTCATTTGCACTTTATTTTTCATTCTCTTGCCTGCATTTTTCTACTGCTATGAAAGTTCTTTTACATGTCTTCTGGGTCAATGCAATATGTTTGTATGGAATGGAATTTTTTAGATTTTAAGATATAATAATGTTTACCTTTTTATTGACATAAGAAACAATGTGTCTTGTGCAAAACTCAACTACAACTCTTTTTTTAATGAAGTTTTTATTGTGAATTAAGGTTTACAGAGCAGATCATACTTTAACACTCTGCAATTCATACATATTTTGATGCCATTCATTCATTCCAGTCCCCTTAATGTGCCCTCCCTTAGTCCACGACTTCCCTGTTTTCTATGTCCTTTTCTCCTCCTTTCCTAGCCTTCTGTCTTTGGGTGAATGCTCCCCATCTCATTTTAACGGTTGACTTTTCTAACACAGTAGTGAGTTGAAGTCCAGACCCAAGGGAGCACGGTCTTAGGGGCCCTACCAGACGCTGTCTGACCAGTAAGCCTGGTTTCTTTTAGCATTTTGATTGACAGGTTCTTCTTCTCTTTCCAGGACTCTCTAGTGTGATTTTATGCAGAGCTGGTGGTGGTGGCGCCAGGTATCACCCCGTTCTTCTGGGCCCAGGATTGTGGAGACCGGTGTTCTCACTGTCCCTTCGACTAAGTGTTTTCCCTGTGTCTGTTTAACTGCCACCCCGCTGCTCTGCTCTGGACAGGGAGAGATCAGTCCTTGCACCCTAGACGGCTGCTCAGAGACCTTTAAGACCGCTGCTACTTACCAGATTAGAATGTAGAGCACTGTCTTTGTGAACTATGATATGCTAATGGATCATTTTGTCCCCTGCAACTATTGTGATACCACTCCCCCAAAGCCCAGTACCTTATTCCTTCAGAGTATCTGCTTATATTTAAGAAGTTGTCATAATTTTGTCCTCTGTTCGCCCCACCACATTCATGGATATATTTGCAGTAAAAGTAAATATACAAATACTCTCTTTTAAACACACACACACACACACACACACACACACACACACACACACATATATATATATATATATATATATATATATATATGTTTGTAAAAGTCTCCTATCTGTTCAGCCTGTGTGTATGTCCAAGTACTCACTTGTAGATTCCCCAATCCCCCACTGTTGTAGGACTTTGAATCTAACAGTGTTTGCGTCTGTAGTTTCTCACTCTTGCAAACTACCGGTGTACTCGCCTGCCTGCCTCCATCGTTTCTCCTGTGTGTTGCATTCCCCTCCGCCCAGGCTATCACTTGCCTGTGTTCTAGCCGCACCTCCCCCCCCCCCTTTCCATCCTCTGCAACCATCAAAGAATGTTTTTATTTCCATAAGAAAACTTACTGTTGATTTTTATAGTGGTGGTCTCATACGATATCTGTCCTTTTTGTTTTTGACTAATTCCACTCGGCGTACTGTCCTCCGTGTCCATCCCTCTGTGAGGGCTTTGCAGGTGCATCGTTATTCTTCGACGTTGCATAGCATTTCATTGTGTGTTTATTGCACCCAAGTTTGTTCATCCATTCTTCCACTGCAGGGCATTTAGATTGTTCCTGTTTTTTGCTATTGTGAATAATGCTATGACGAACATGGGTCTGTATCTATTTATTTGTGTCATAGTTTTTATTTCTCGAAGACACATACCAAGTAGAGGGATTGATGTGTCATGGTATTTCTCTTCCCAACTTTCTCAGGGTGCACCATACTGCCTGCCACAGTGGCTGCACCATTTCCCAGTTCCTCCGGCAGTGTATGAAAGTGCCAGTCTTTCCACACCCTCACCATCATTTGTTGTTATCTGTTGTTGTTTTTTTAACCTTCCAGTTAATTTGGGGGGTGAGGTCGTATCTCATTTTGATGTGTATTTCTCTAATGGCTAATGATTAAGAGCATTTCTTCATATATTTTTGCCCCCCTGAATGTCTTCTTTGGTGAAGGATCTGTTCACATCCTTTGACCATTTTTTAAATTAGATTGCCTATCTCTTTCTGTTGAGATACTCAATTTTCTGTAAATTTTAGAGATGAGTCTCTTGTCCAGTATGTCATTGTCCAATATGAAATTCCACAGCCTTTGGCTGCTCTTTTGACTCTTGGTGGAATCTCTTGACACACACAATTGTCTACGTTTTCGGAGCCCCTAGTCATCCATTGTCTTCTGCTCTGAGTGTGTTCTCCATTACTTCTGTGAGGGCAGTTACATACTTGGCTTCACATAGTCTCTTAATTGTTCAGCAGATAGGATGAGCAATCTTCAGTGTATCTGCGCTCCAAGCAGCCAAAAGTAGAATTCCACCTCCACCTAACACAGTGTACACACCTAGAATCAGTCTGTTTCCCATACTAGAGCCAGAGTGACCATTTCAAATTTCATGTCCCATTTATTTGACAGCCCTACTCTAAACCCTTTGCTGCTTTTAAAGTTCCCATGACTTCTTTTTCTCTATTTTTCCCTTAGTGCCCCATGAGATCAAATGAAGTCAGATGAGACATACTTGTGCTTGATACTAGAACATAATGCATAAGATAAGCATGGCAAGGTTATATAGTACCTTGATTACTTAGATAGGGAAAATTAGAATCTAACAAGATGCCAGACAAAGACGTAGTTGGGGGGATAAATATCGACATGTGTTCAGGACAGAAAGTATGGGTTCAAAGCTCATTAGGGATTTTTTTTGTTGGTAAAAATACTTGCCTGTCATAAATCACTTGTGTTGTCTTGGCAGAGATTCTTTAAGAATTGTTTGTCAGGAAATAATGTGGCCCAGGGTAGCCTTGGTCATGGAGTAGATAGTGACACCTGCCTTTCTCTGCTGAGGTATTCACTGTGCATCAGGCCGCTCCATAAATCAATATGTGTTTCTTCCTCAGTTTTTCCTTCCAGTGATGACCTTGGAGTATAGCAGGTGACAGTCTCACTAAAGAGGAAAATGTGTGCATATATTTTAAGCTCTGGTCATTCTTGTTTCTTAGATCCCTGCCAGGATTCACTAGCAGGGAATAGTTTTTGGAATGCCCCAAGGTCTCACATTCAGTATTACGCATTGATACCAACCATGGGCACATGGTTCCCAACTTACTTCTGATTGTCAATTGTGCTTGCAGAGCCGAGCTACAGAGGCTTTCTGAAGAAAACACATCGTTGACAAATGAATTGGGAAGGATTCAGCAAGAACTTAAAGTTGCAGAAAGAACAAATGATGTACAGAGGTAAAGGCTTGTCCAGGTTCAACTTAGGACCTTTGAGCTTGTGACCCAGTTTTCACATAGCAGAATGAGTGGTTTCCTCTCAGTAAAGTGAGTGTAGAAGTTACTGAGATAGAAAGTGGGGCGTATTCTCAAATCAACCTCACTTTCCAGAAAGCCAAGAGTGGATGAACCTAATTGGTCTCTGACCATGACATGACACATATGTAAAGGGCCCTGGCCTACCTCCACATGCAGGCAGCCCCTCTCATACCTGAATGCCTGGTCTCAGACGTAAAAGGTAGAACACGTATGTATGTGGCAGCATGGCCCACCCCACAGTGAGCAGCTGCTACACCCATCCTTCTTACCTCTGCCATCGTGGCATACCACCTTATTCCCTGTATGAAAGTACTCCGCATCACACCTGATGGTGAGGACAGGTGGACATAGTTTAGTACAGTGAAATGATCCTAGGGCCTTCCTAGACTAATACAATATCTATGTTCATGACTCAGTAATAATTTCAGGTGGACTTTTCACCACGGTTTATATTTGTATGTAGATATCGGCATTAGGGGTAGGTCTGGGCCCTAGGACACTGAGGCAGGAACAAGGGACAGGGAGTGGAGTGCTAACACTGGTCAGTGAGTTTTCACTGCTGTAGCCATATCCAAGGGCAGTCTGCCTTTTGATTTTTCTTCCAAATAAGAAGTTCAAGATAAAGTCAACTCTGACCTGCTGCGAGCATGGAGCATAGTTGATGGAGTAGCCATGACGGTCAGAAAATGGATGGCAGGGGAAGGGACCAGCGGGGATTTGCATCATTACAGTTCTGAAATCCAGGAGGTCTTCCCTTGAAACCATTTTCTCCTAAGTTTACTACCAGACTCCATTCCCAGCAGATCGCAGTGAGGGTAAGATGGTTTGTGTTTGTGTTGCTGGGTGGCTAGTTCCATACTTTGCTAAATCCGTAGTAATTTGCTTGACTAAGGATTGCCACGGAGAATGCTCCTTTTGTACAATCTGGCAAAATCTTGCAAGCGAAAACTAAACCCACTCTCATTGAGTGTGTAGAGGCTTTCTAAGACTGAATCGTTAAGGGGTGTGGGAGGCTATACCATTGACCTTGGCAGTTACCAGCACAAACCAAGGTGACACCTGGCTTTGGTTTCACCCTCCCTGCTGAAAATTTTCATTTCCGCCTCAAAAAGAGTCACCTGACGAATCCCATCTGACCCTAGACCAAGGATGGGACCAGCCTTGTTCTCATGTAAAATGCATTGGAAAGGGGATTATTGGAGATGCAGTTAGTTTAAAATTTGGCACCTTGTCTTTTGATCTCTCTTAAGTTCCATTTTTAATTTGTTCCAGTTTTTAATACTTTCTGCTTTCTTTTCTAAAGGTTCTTGTCTGTTTTACTTTGTTATTGTTAGTTGTTTCTGTTGTTTTTAAAGTATGTTTTCCTATAGATGAAGTCCAGAATAGGTGCATCTATACAGACCCTAACTGGATTAATGGTTCTTTGGGAGTTTCACACAGTTGGTTAGAAGGAAATGGGAAGCTAATAACGACGAGTACAAGAATGAAGAAAATGTTCCAAAACTGATTGTGGTGATGATTATACAATCTTGATATGATTGAACTATTGAATTGTATATATGTGAATTATGTATCAATAGAACTTTTTTAAAAATTAAAGAATCGCCTGAGAACTTTGCTAAAATATTGATTGTGATTCAGTATATTTAGGTCAAAAATTCAAATTATCAACAGGGGTTGGAACTGGAATGAATCGGTTTGAAGTCCTAGGGGTAAACTTTCCTAAATTCTTCTGGCTTTAGGAGCTTGGGATCAAGATTGAACCATCACCACTATTATCAATCATAGCAGTAGCAGTAGTGTAGAGGGATCTGGGCCGTAGAATATGAGGGGAGGTAGGGGTGGGCCTTTTTGTCCAAGCCATGGTGGACTGTTACTAGAAGAAGAAAACTCATTAATTGGCAATGATATTGTTAATTTTGCTTTTTCAACAGGAAAGAAATTGATATTTTAAAGAAAGAGAAATATCAGGCCTGCCTTGAAATGGAAATGATCAACAGTCAGGTTTAGTATTACCACCTGATGTGAAGCTAATGAACTTTCCTTTCTCTCTTTCTTTCTTTCTTTAAAAACTATTTTCGAATATTATAGAGGACTTTGTTCCTCAACGATTTCAGAATGCAGTAACTACCTCCCTTGTCAAAAATCAGAAAGTTCGTGTGGATACATTACTGCCGTCAGGGACACCCCATTTTGGTGCTGCCAGCCATCCTGATAATTCTTAGAATCACATGTGGCATTTATATCATGTCTTCTTGTCTCTTTCTCTCGGTCTGTTCTTTATTTTGGAGACCATGGCACTTTTGAATATTACATGCAATTGTTTTGTTCTGTGTCTTGAAGTTTGGGTTTGTCTAGTCATTGATAATAATTAGATTGAGATGAGGCTTCTTTGGCAGAAGTACAAGAGTAAGAGTTGTGCAGTCATCAGCACCATCAATGTCAGAACTCTTCCTTCTTCCACTCATTGTTAGCTTCCCACTTCCCGCATCCTCCCTGCCATGCCCCTAGCCAGCTATCACTCCAGTTACTGTCTCTAGAGATTTACATAGCCTGGATTTCATACACAGAAAATCACACAAAGCACAAACAATGACAAAGCAAAACAGAGAAAAACCTCAGCCAAAAGAAAATATAAAATGTTAGAAACTGCCACCAGTTAGAACCTCCTTGGGAATTCAGCCAGTCTCAGCCAGAATCTTAACAGTGAGACACACTTTCACATAAACTAACAAGTACTAGCAGACCCCTTAAAATCCCCTTTTTTAATTTATCAGAAAACCACTATAACCAGAACACCACTTATGATTATTTCTGTCACCTAAATCCTACTCATGTATTCCTATCTCCTATTCCTTCTACCCAGTCAGCTCTATCATTTCTTCCTCATCTCAACAGAATACAATTTCCAGCCCCTATCTGAACTTTCTCCACTAACCCAAAGAGCAAGTCCTGTCCCTCCCTCCTCCACCTACTCACACACAATCCAGAACCTTACATACCATCTACAGTTGGATCACTATGCCATGCAAACAACAGTCAGCAGTAGTA